>NC_057798.1:654000241-654009407 GCF_018294505.1 Triticum aestivum | reverse complement strand
AGGCACAGAGGCACAACTAGGAGTGTGTGTGTGTGTGGGTGTGTTTGAAAGAGGAGTCGATAGATTATTATCAAGATCGATGTGCCACCCTACTCCTTAGTGCCAGGTAGTGTGTGTGTGTGTGTATGTTTGAGAGAGAATCCAGTCGATAGATTAGTATCAAGATCGAGGTGTCACCCTACTCCTTCGGTGCCGGGTAGTGTGTGTGTGTGTATGTTTGAGAGAGAAGCCAGTCGATAGATTAGTATCAAGATCGAGGTGTCACCCTACTCCTTCGGTGTTGGGAAGTGTGTGTGTGTGGGGGGGGAGGGGGCAGTGACACACACATATCTCTACTCTTATAAAAAAACAGAGTTGGTGATGATAGTGTTCCTGCCATCCTGCAATATAGGCCATCCGATTTATATTCGGTGGACATGAAGGAAAATATGGCAATTTTGCAAAAAGATACCCACACCCCTCTCCGCATTTGCAAATAAGGCATTCCCTCATTCATCCTTTTCCCCCACAAGATAAACTTCTCATACAAATGCATCTTGATGTTCCGTGCAACACACATGGGCATCTTGCTAGTAGGGAGAAGGAGTTTGTGTGACACATATCTAGCTATATTAAGGGATAGGTAGATAGCATATGTGTGAGAGACATTATTATACTTTGAGACATTAGTGGCTGTGGGTGGGTGGAATTAAAGGGGTGGGCGTGTTAGACATAGAGAGCATGTGTGTTTCTGTGTGAGAGACTTGTAGGATGGGGTAGAAAGACGAATTTAACCTTGACGGAGGGAGAGAAATACACGAAGTGCGCGTGTGTGATTCCGATGCCCACAGGGAAATGAGATATGTATGCGTGTGAGAGAGATTGCACAATTCATTCACGTATCACTATCTAGTGACCGTGGACGTGCATCGCTTGAACATAAGTCAATATCTACTTTGTATCGTGGCCAAAGGTACAATATCGACCCAACGCTATAAAGATTGGACACTCACATATCACATTTTTTTCTATTTAAATAAACCTTTTTCAGTTGTGCATGCCAAAGTTACAGTGATGTTTCTTCAAACAACCAATGTAGCTATCATGCACATGCACCATTGTTACTCTTGTATTCAAATTCATTAGTCTTGGATGATTTAAGTTTCTATTTTGAAGTAATATATATGTAATATTCATATATGAATTCAATGGTTACGCAATTTATGAAATGGAGGCTATGTAATCATATGAGGTAACACTTTTAAGTAGCTAACTACAATATCCATTTCTTTTTGCGCGCCTCTACACTAACACGTCAATGCATTATGTTTAAAGTAAATAACCAATGGCACTAAATTATCTATTTACACGAGAAATACATAGGTTGAGCGTTTGATCCCTTTTTTTGTGAACGCGCCACTACACCCGTACGATTGGCCGCGCCCGTGTGAACGTCCAAGTTATCGACGCATCATCCTGAGTTATTGTCTTTTTTCTGGGGTAAACTTCAAACCAGTTATTAACTGCTCATGCGTGCCCCATGTACACAGTCTAGCATGACCTTCCCGCTAGCACGGTCCAAATTTTGTTGAAGCTGGATACGAACGATCCCGCGGGCAGCAAAATCTCCCGCCTCCTTCTAAAATTTCCGCCACCTTAGTTTTTAGCATGCGAAATCCCCCTTTTGTCCTTGGTGCACGGAGACCAACAGTTACAATACCGCCCTCATCTACATGATAGGTCAGGGTTGCTTTGGTAACTTCCGGTTCCCCCACTACACGCCACCCCCATTTCCTCCCCCCTCCTCCCGCAAAAACGACTAACTCCACAGCACCAGGGCATCTTACATCACGCCATCCATACTTCATCGCCCTTTCTCCGCTCCCCTCTCGAAATCCTAGACTGCTCATCCACCGGCGTACCATAGCCCATTCACTGCCAGCGGCGTCCACCTCGCCGGATCTGCTTCTGCGGCCGCATCTACCCCTCCCACCTCTCCTAGAAACAAGTAGACTGCTCATCCACCACTGTACCACAGCCCATTCAGTGTCGGCCTTGTCCACGGCGCCGGATCTGCTTCGCCGGTACTCTCGTCAACCATCGCGCATCAGCAGTAGCTCATTTGTACTCCCCACCGGAGACGCTTCGTCCACACCCCCCGGAGCTGCCCCACCGACTCCCCCGTCGACATCCTCTGATCCTCTTCGCCGACACCTTCCTCAACCCTACAGGAGGCGCTTCGCCGACACCTTCCTCAACCCTACCGGATCCGCTTCGCCGACACCAGCGTCAACCCTATCGGAGTAGCTTTGCCTATACCATTCTCAACCCTATCGGGGCTGCTTTGCCAACTCACAAGTCCACGGCCTCAGATCCGCTTCCTCACACCCTCATCCAACCTACCGGAGCAGCTTCTGACGCCCCGTCCACGGCCGCAGATCCGCATCGTCGACACCACCCTTAACCCAACCACCGGAGCAGCTTCTGACGCCCCGTCCACGGCCATAGATCCGCATCGTCGACACCATCCTTAACCTAACCACCGGAGCAGCTTCTGACGCCCCGTCCATGGCTGGAGATCCGCGTCGTCGACACCATCCTTAACCCAACCACCGGAGCAGCTTCACCTACGCCCTCGTCCACGGCCAGAGATCCGCTTCGCGCACACCGTAGTCCACCCTACCAGAGCCGCTCCACAAACACCCTAGTCAACGGTTCTAGATCTCCTTACCGGACCCCGACAGCCAACGCAGCGTCATCACCCTCGACGTTTCTAACCTGATTCCCACCGTCTGGAGAGATGCCAAGCACCCGCCACAGCCTAGGTACTTGTCACCTTTAAACTCGTCCAGCATCACCTGCCCGATGTACTTCAAATATACTAACCGGTCGCTGTTACCTATTATGCAGTTGGCAAAAACTACAAGGACGATGTTTCTTCTAGATCTAACAGCTTGGTCAACCAAGATCCTGGACTGAGGCATTGCTATGATCTTGTAAGCGCGTCTCTCTCTCTTGTATTGTTCTGTGCCTGCCAGCGTGCTTTGCTAGGATTTTCGACCAGTAATCCCTTTGTGCAGACAATGATTTCTACTACTGGCTGCTAAATTAGATATGTAGATGTCATACATGATACTACCTCGTACCTCCGTTCCTAAATATAAGTATTTCTAGAGATTCCACTATAGGCTACATAGGGAGCAAAATGAGTGAATCTACACTCGAAAATGCATCTATATACATCTGTATGTGGTCCATACTAGAATCTCTACAAAGACATATATTTAGGAACAGGGGCAGTACATTACACAAAATCATAGGTGGCATGTAGGAATTCCAGTGCACTACATTAGGCTCCCTTAGAGTGCCTGCCAGTCCAGCATACAGAGTCATGGCTAGTTTATGGTACGCACACAATCGTTAATTGGTGGTTTAGATATGCGCAAGGGATATGCAATGTAGTATCATGTAGAGATGTCTGAAATTAGCTGTGTCAACTTGCAGATAGGATTACACAATGAAAAAGTACAAGATGTATGTGGCAATTTCATGGAACATCGCAAAAAAGGAGAGGCAGCGATGAGCCTATACAGTGTGCTATGGTACGTCACTCCTCCATTGCAATCATCATGACATGTTATTTGTATGCCAGTTCTATTAGCCAAGTTTCTTAGGGACAATTATTACGAGTTATCCTAAGAAAATAATCACCTGTGAATATAAGCTCCATGTAATACGCCAACCAATTCTTTTCATTGCGTTTCCAGCTTATCTTTGGTATGATCAGTGGAAAGTCTAGATTGCATTATATATATTTTTCATTTTGCTGCACATATGGAATTTAATTTGACTTGCAAACATCACAAATTGAACCCAGTGCAGTAATTAATATGATAGGAAAACAGACCATCACTATTTGCTCAAAATGCAAATACAAAGATACCATCTACTTGGCACAATCTACTTTGGTCAATGTTTTCCAAAGAGATCCCATTGCCCAATTTAAACGAAGAACGCATGACCCACATTTAAATGAAGAACAATTATTTGTTGAAATTTGATGGTCCAAGTGGCTGGTTATTATCATATAGCAGCACCACCTGAAAGCTTCATATAGCAGCAGCAGCTCATAGCAACTCATCATACAGCAGTAGCAGTCTGCAATTCATCATATACCAGCAGCAGCTCATAGCAATTCATCATATAGCAGCAGCAGGAGCATCTCATAGCAATTCATCATATAGCAGCAGCAGGAGCAGCTTGTAGCAACTCATCGTATAGTAGCAGTAGCAGCTCATAGCAACTAATCATACAGCAGCAGCAGTCTGCAATTCATCATATACCAGCAGCAACTCATAGCAATTCATCATATAGCAGCAGCAGGAGCAGCTCATAGCAATTCATCATATAGCAGCAGCAGGAGCAACTTGTAGCAACTCATCATTCCCCTTCCCTTCAATTTTTAGTGAGGTTCTACCTGAAACACCCTCCTCCAAAGCGAAATTAGTTAAGCCCAAGCCCATAACTCAAAAATGACTTCTTTACATCTTTTATGGCTTATTTTGACAATATACCCTGAAAAGGCGGAATCGAACTGGCCCTTAACCTGCAATTCAATTGTGCATGCAATGATGAATCATTCCTGCCTGTTATCTGTACATTTAGGCATCATCATACATGGCATAACCTAATACATATGCATTCCATTGTAGAATCTGGAATATGCAATGTTTATGTTAGTTCATACGTTGCACATGATGTTTAAATGCCCCTTAAATCTGGTCAGTCAAGTGATGGTCTTTAAGCCTCCTTTGCTTCTTTTCTTGATATGTAAGATTTGCTCACACATCTGTTCAATTGCTTGTTTGCATTAGCCAGCCATACTAGGACTGTTTGCTTTGATTACTTGTTGTTCTTGACCTAACACTCTAACAGAGATTGTCAACGATTTAAACACTAAGGGCTGCTGTAGTGGGGCCTTGTCTAACTCATAGGTGAATAAAGGTTTGGCTATACACTACAGTAGGCTCTCCAAGAGTACCTGGAGATCCAGTTCGAAGGTATGCCTAGTTTTTACATAGTGCAGACATAGTAAATGCTCATTTCATTGTGTGCAAGTGCAAGAGATGCGGCATGTTTCATTATGTGGTGTTGCTTTGTTATAATCTCATCCTTTTGTGTTCACAGACTGGAAAGTATGCATATTTATCTTCCAAGGAGACGAGTAACTAGTTTGTGTCACCTTGCAGAGGGGGTGCAATGAAGATAAGATTGAGGATTTCCAAGTACAAGATGTTAGGAAGGAGCCTTGCAAGAGAAGTAGGAGCTGCACTGAGCCTCTTCAACCTGCTAAGGTAAGTCATTGTATGCAACTCAACAGTTCAATTCCTTGTTTGTTTCAGGCATAGTTAATTTTCTCTTTTCAATTACTTTATTTGTCCTCACTTAATGAGATGCCCAAATAATTATGCCTGATGTTCGGTACTTGTATCACTATTAGTTGACATAATTAAAGGCCTTACCATTTAATTACTCTGCCGAAGTGTGCCTGGAAGCTTTGAAGTCTATTAACCAACTATTATTGCATGAAGCTCACAATCTAGTTTATACTATGCTAATGATTGCATAGTTTTGCCTGTTGTAGTATGTTTGTATGAAACCCTCTGCTGTTCATTATGCTCCCTAAGACTTTAATTGAGGTACATAATGGCCAACTGCTTGCTTACTTATACGCAACGTGCTGTCTAAATTTGTAACTTGTCTGTGTTTTCGATTGGGCCCCAACATCATGCTTCTCTGGTGAGCTAAGAGGAATTTCTGTATGCAGGCTGCACAAACTATCTTTTTTATAATTTTTAAAATATCACCTGTTTATGCTTCATGACGTGTAACATTTTTTTTGTGAAAGTGACGTGTAACATTATTGTTAGTCCTGTTTTGCCATGTAGTACAAAATAGTGTCTTGTTCGCTTCACTGTTGTAACTATATTTTTGTCCTAGTCATGTGTACTTACAGAAACATTTCAGGATGAAGTGACATCAACACAAAAATCTGCGAGTAGTGCGGCATGGCCGTTACCGAATGATTATGGATTGGAATTGGAATGTGCTGATGTTCTCGAGCATCAACTAGAGGTGGAAAGACAACGTGTACATGATTGTTAATGTATAATCAACAAGTTGAGACTGGACATTCAGGTATTAGATGCAGGAGTCAAAAAAATGAAACAAGAAACCGAGGTAACCATGAAGGAATTGGAGATTTTGCAGACTGAAATTTGTGCTATCTGAATCCAGCCAATCCTATTTTCTGAAGAGATTATAGTTCAAATGGAGTTAAGTTGATGCACGTCCATGATGTATGAGTCGTATTTGCCCAGTGTATGTAATTTGCTGTTTGTGTATGCTTTATTATCACCTGTGCCGTACCATAATGCCCAGTGGGTATAATCGGCTATAATTTCTTTATTGTATAGTGTAGGATTATTCTACCTTTCTATGCCTTGATCTTTTTGTTGTATAGTGTATGCTTTTTAGAGGTGATAGTATTGAGTAGGATAATTCTTTGAATATGCTATATCGTTCAAACGGGGGCCAACTCGCCCGACCATGGACCTTCTACGTCTCGTAGGATCCATGGGCCTTCTACGTCTCGCAGGATCCATGGGCCTTCTGCGTCTCACAGGATCCATGGGCCTTCTACGTCACGTAGGATCCATGGGCCGCCGACTCATTTATGGGTCTTGTACGTACTGGCCTTTAATGGGCCGTAGATGGGCCTATAATGGAAATCGTACGTTTTATTGGCTGACCATAACGGGCCGTTAATAGGCCGTATTTGGTGATGCTATGAAAATGGCCCAACAGACTAACGAACCACAAACGGGCCGACTGTAACGACGGGCTGAATTTGGCCCACAAGCAGAAAATGACAGTAACGGGCCGTAAGTAACCGAATGCTGCAAATAAGCCCAAGAATAAATGGGCTCTGAGAAGGCCGGAAGATAACATGGGCTATAAACGGCCCAACTGAATAACGGGCCCTTAATGGGTATAAAGCGATACACTGTTCATTACGGGCCAGTTTCACCACGGGCCGTTAATGGGTCTGAAGTAATACACTGTTCATCGCGGGCCAGTTTCACCACGGGCCGTTAATAGGCCAAGAGTTACATAGGGCCTCATATGGGCCGAAAGACGTCATGGGCCATACATGGGCCAGAAGTGAAAACGGGCTGGAATCATATTGGATGGCCCAAATGACGATACTGGGCCTAATTCGGATAGGGCGTAACGGGCTTTGGGTTATCGTGCTGTAAATGGGCTATATGCGAACAGGCCGTTAACAGGCTTTCCATGGGCCGGCCCGTCACCTTTTGACCAAGTCAAACGGGCGGGCCTTTCCACAGGAATGGGCCTCTGTTGGGCCGTGCCACATGTTGACGTATCATAGGCGCCTTCTGTCCAATGAGTGGATGACATCTGTCCCAACAATGAGCCGACACGTGTTTCCTCCAGCCAATGACGATTTTACACGTGGAAAATCCTCATTGGTCGGGGCTGTTAACGGGTTATCGGATCCAAAACCCGACCCGATAGCTTAACGGCGTTCCGTTACGGTGGATGCCACGTGTCGGTCACCCTTGACGAAAGCACTTCTGTGACGCGCGATTTATCATCATGGAAGTGGACACTTCCGTGATGATAATTTTGGTAATGTCATCGAATACTTCTACGACAACACAGGTATGACTATCTCGATTCTGTCATAAATTTGTCATGGATGTACATGCATGACAAAAAACACGACCTACTGTGACAAACACGTATCATCACGGAAGTGTATTTTTTTGTAGTGATTGTTGGCGCCCTTCCCGCTTAATATTTTGGGAAGAGGACCAGTGCCTCTGTATACAGGGCTAGCCATCACAATAGGCGGGGACAGCTCGTCTAGAGCAGGCATCTTGGATTGAATCCTCCCCCAAGCAGAACACCACCACAAGAACACCCCTCGCGAGGTTGTTCTTCATCTGTACTGTTCATCACCAGCCCCTGAGGCAATCCACTCACCACACACTGGAGTAGGGTTTTACACCACAATGGTGGCCTGAACCAGTATAAACCTCGTGTCCCTTGTGTTGTTCATCTTGCTAGCCTAGATTCTTAGCGAGGCGTTGGGACATGGGTTGGCAGAGGAGAGATCTTCGCGCACATCCCAGAGTTCGAACCTTAAGGGTTTGCCGGAACCCCACATCCGACAATTCCTAAGAACCTCACAAGGGGTTCAACAACACTAATGTTTTTCTTGTCAATATTGTAGGAACAAACGAGGTAGATGACAACTGAGGTGTGGAGGGATCAAGTGAGGACAATGCCATTTGACATTGATGACATTTATAGGTAGTTCTCCACCTGACAATATTTCTTTCTTTAGAGCAACTCTAGCAGTGTTGCCAGATCGACCCAGTCGGCACAATAAGGGCATGGCCAATTTGACCGAAAAGGCCATTCTAGTAGAGACATCATCCGACCCCGAGTCACCATAGGTTATGAAGGGTGCTCTATATACAACCCTTGAGACTCCATATTTGGTGGCTAGGGGCCTAGATATGGAGTGTGTCATTGACCAACTGTTGGTGTGGGAGGGAAATTTCAGCTCCCTCCTTGTCTTCTGCAATGTTTTCCCGCTGCTCGCCCTATTTTCCTGTTATTTGCTGCCCGCAGCTATAAAAAATCCCTCTCCCCTTCTAGCTGCCCACGGCTTCCGCTATCACTATCGGCGAACTCGGTGTTGTTCTCAAAGGTGGAGAAGTGTTGGTAAAAATTATATCAGCCATTTGGGGAGACACTTAATGATCTCCGCATAGAATATTGTATGTGTCCCCCTAAATGTTAGCATAATTTTTATCATTAGGGAGAGTGAAATCAATGCCATTTTTTTGAAACGTGAGAAGCCACCACAATTGAGTAGCCCGGGTCGCCAAAAATGACATGGCCAAAATTTTGATAAGCACTAGGTGGGACATCCGCGTGGATGTCTGCCTTAATGCTCATCATAATTTTGAACATCACTGTTGAAACATAAACATGGTCGGAATGGATATCTCAAAGTCGCTGCCGAAATCGTCCTCGCCATGTTGCTAGTGGTCGTAAAAGCCCTCGCCCTCGTGCTTGGGTTTAACTGGTT
>NC_057798.1:653998274-654000051 GCF_018294505.1 Triticum aestivum | reverse complement strand
AAGTGAGCAGTGGATCCCATGCTATGGAGGCAGCCTTCTAATGACTCTGAGTTTGCACGCGTCGCCGAGGCAGTCTGCATATACATATGCTTTTTGACAAAGAATGAATTTTATTGGCTTACAATGAAGTATGAAGAGGACATAAACACAATGAGTACACACCCGACCTCTGCATAGTTAGGAATCACACAGCCAACACCAACACACGCATACAAAAACATGCCAACAAATAGCAAAGTCAAATACGACCAAAGTTATATAGGCAATCGCCGATATAATGATATTGTTAGAGTTGCTCTTAGTCAAATTTTATGTTTAATTTAATGATCATAGTACCGGGAGTATTAACATTATGTCTGCAGAAGTGGAGAAGTGTCGGTCTCGCATGACGAGTCTATCATCCCAGAAGCACTCATTTAGGCTACTCGTAATAGGAGTATCATAGTACCTATAGGAGTATCATAGTACCTATAGGAGTATCATGCATGCCAACTAGGCAATTTGGATGAAGTGACATAGAATTGAATGAAGAGAAAGAGGGTTGAGTATCATATAGTGATATTGTATCATAATCAATACTATAGTAGACTAGTAGTTCTAACCCCGTCCTGGTTTATTGGCCTCGTTTGTATGTTGTGCCAAATTTTGATCATATATTTAACTAACAAAATATTAATGCATGTCACCAAAAATTACATTGTTGGATTCACATTTGAATATAGTTTCTGATAATATTATTTTTGCTATGTATACTTTATATTTTATTAGTTAAAATCATGGTCAAAATATGACTCTAAATACAAGGGGGGCTAATAAAGCAAGACGGGGTAATATGTGTTTACCGAAATAGGCTTGCACCCCACTATATTTATATAGAAACCACCCGATATAGCCAGAAGTTCGTCGCTGGGGCAAACAGCACAATCAAGCCCAAAAGAAAAACAAGAGAAAAGCAAGAGAAAGAAATGCCGGCAGCACCAGATGAACGAAAGCTGAAGCATCCCGCAATCGCTGCGCCCACCGGAAAAATCCACCACACTCCAATGCCATCGAGTCGCCGCGAACCAAGCAACACCTTCAAGAAGGACTGCGACGATGATGACGCTGCTGCCCGGACGAATCCTAGGATTTCTCCCGGTACACGGAGGGAGCGGGCGAGAGGTACTCCCGACGCCCTTCAAGAAGGTTGATGGCGCCCGTAGGCGTCACCGTGTCGGTGCCGGGCGGACCCGAGAGGGATTTCACCCTACCCGTCATACCCACAACCCAGGACCAACCGGCGGCTCCACCACACCAACCGCCCACCAACCTGCGCCACCACAGTCACGAGGACACCACCATCGTCTTTCCACCGCAGACGCTGCGAGGTTGGCCGAACCAAACAAGACCACCACCGATAGGGACCGGGAGCACCACAACCACGTGGGAGGGGACAACCTCCACTGGCACAAGCCGTAGCAGACCAGACGCAGGCGTGAGAGCATGCCGGACCCCCTGCCCAGCCGGGCCCAGATCGGGCCCGTTAAGCTCCTGCCGCCGCGCTGCAGCCGACGCAACGCAGAACCGCCGATCCCAACGACCGCATCCCGCCAGTCTAGCCGGAGAAGACCCGCCGGAGGCCAGACCAACCCGCCCTGACCCAGATCGGGCCCAAAAGGGCCCAGATCTGGGCCTGCAGGGCTTCGCCGGCCAACCCCCATCGTCAGCCGCCACTGCCGCTGCATCTGTGCCCGATCTACACCAGAGCACCGCCCGCCGAGGTGCACCATCACCGGGA
>NC_057798.1:653990200-653997821 GCF_018294505.1 Triticum aestivum | reverse complement strand
GAGGAGGATGTCCGTCCCTATCGTAATATGTGTTTTGCATAACAATAAATAAGGTCATCTAAAATCTATATATATATATATATATATATATACCTATATACCTACTAATAAAGGGGTTATTGCTTCTTACGTAATTCTCGTCCATGTAATTATGATTTTCATCCGTCCGCGACACAGACAATCCAGACTTTCGTTCGTATGTATTTTTTTGTCCATCTTCGGAATTTTCAGGGCTAGCCTGCGCTTGGCCCATCTCAGCCAGCCCATCTACTTTGCGCTTGGGCCATCTACTCTGTGAAAGGACACAGAAAATAAGTGTAAGTACATGAGATTGAGCTCATGTCCTCCCAACAAGAATGCAAGGCTACGACCAGTTGAGCTAAAGCATGTTTGCATCTTATATTGGTCTCACCTTGACATCTTGTATCCAACCACACCAGTTTATATACGTGAAAAGCTTCCACATATAAGATGTCAAGGTGAGACCAATATAAGATGCAAATATGCCTAGGTGATGAGAGAACGGGTATAGGAAGATTGCTATGGGGTCCATGAAAGACACGATGGTACGCCTAAACAAGGCAAGACCCGAGGGCTAATTGAACCTCAGCTGAGTTGTGCAGCAAGACTAGAGTGAGATTACCCAACGCGCTGTCCATCGGGAGCAAGAAAAAGGATATTGAGGGAGGAGCATCTAGAGGCATCTCCAGAGCCAGGGACACACATGTGGCCAAAGGGCTTCGTTGATTCGTAGGATTCTCAAAACACGGGAACATGGAAAATGTAGGAATAGAGTGTCATGGCCTCTTGTATCCTACGGGATTTAGAGAAGTGTTTGATAGCATAGTAAAAGCAAAGAAATTCTATAAGGAAGTATGAGCGGATGAAAAGTTTCCTCCAAAATGTAGTACAAATGAATCCTATGCAAAAACCCTAAGGATTCCAGTCCTACAAAACAAACGAACATAACAGGAAAAAAGTCCTAAGGATCCAAATCCTGTAAAAATCCTATGAATTTCCTTTGTATCAAAGGAGCCCTAAGGGAGCAGAGCAAAAAATGGAACGCCCGACAGTGCAAAGTGCACTTCGGTTCTACAAGGGCAACATGAGACTATGCTCATAAAACGCCTCCACCAACGGGCAAACATCTACATGCAGCTTGTTCTTTTGTTTAGAAGTTAGAATAGTACATACTTGATCATTCGTTCTAGGTTCATTAGTTAGTTATTTTTTGTCCCGGATGATTTACGAGCACAATATACATTCCTCCTGGAATCATTTGCGGAGTTGTTCGTACTTGATATGTTTTACTTCTGTGATATTGCGAATGTTGGGTGTGGATTACACTAACCTTAATTTACATGTCAGTAATTAGAAGGCATTTGGTGTTTTCTAGGACTTCAAATGCATCAATATTTAACCAGCATGTTAATTTTCAAAATGTTCTCAGGGTTATTCTTAGTGCACTTATGCACGGTTTTTTAGTTAAGGATTAATCACATTTATTTCTTGTAAGATTCAGTCTGAAACTAAATTCTCGTGCATGCTTCCTGTTTTCACAACAAATATTCAATATGTATTGAATCAAGCTTATATTTAGTTCATATGGAACTTACTCGACTTGAAAACCCGGGTTTATGTCAACCGCCATTTAGTACGTAGCAAAGCACGGACATTGTGAAGCGGACATGGCTGAGGCGACGATGCGATGTCCAAAGTGAGATCCCCACTTCATTTAAACCCATTGTTCTCTCACTATATGATGCACAATCAAACTTAATTTGGCGGGTGTCGAGTGGTCAACGGAAGATGACACTATTGTAACTAATACTTACTTCTTAAATACAAGGTGGATGTGTTGCCTCTAGAAATTTCCCGGTAATGTTTGGCACTCCTTTTCTGTTTCTCATTTGTCGTCAATCTTATAAGGCGTGGAATGGTGTATTGACGAGGTGCATGGAGTAGCTCACTACGGACGGCCCACATGTCCAACTCAACAGGATTATAGTTTTAAACATTCTCTTGCAGTGGTGTAGTTCAATAAAGATGTGTGTGGCGGCCGAGCTCATCGCCGCCTTAGATCTCACCACTTCCAAATGCGTTGAGATCAAGTGGGCACCGCGACCACCACCGGCGAGGGCGGAAAAAAGAATATGTGGCGACACCGGTTGGACGCCATGTTGAAACATAGGACGTGGACTGAAAAATGAGGGGCTTGGGTTGTTTCTATTTTGTTATAAGGCATGCAAATTTCTTTTTATCCCGTTGCAACACACAAGCATGTTTGATAGTACTAATTTATGATACTATGCATTGCAAATGTAGTATCATACATATGAGTAGAGCCTTTTGCTGACCGAGCTCCATGGAATCCTTTATTTTTGGAAAAAATCAAAATTCAAACATATCGGTTTCAAAAAATCTGAAAAATATGCAAGTATACAAGGATGAAATGTATATGTGTGCAAAATTTCAGGATGAAATATCTTGAAACACGATTTGTACAAAAAGACAAAATTCTAGACTTTGAGGATTAATAGTACCATGTGTTAAGAAGCCCTAATTTTTTTTTCACAATCCTCATATCGACGTATTTTGTTCCAAAAATTTACACATGTACATTATGCATCTATGTATACTAGTTTTTTTTTCAGAATTTTTTAAAATGTAAAAAATATGAATTTTGATGAATGTTGAATTTTGCAAAAGGAGGCTTACATGGAGCTCGGACTCCAAAAGCAATTTTGGCATACAGTAGTGCTATATACTCGGTGGCACATAATCGCTTTTCGTCCAACCCTCGGTGGCGCATCACACGGAATGTGGCGAATATACTACTCCTACTGCACTAGACTACCAGTCAAACAGAGATAATTACACATACAGTCTCTATACTCTCCAGTGTGTAACACGACAATCCTCAAACTCGTGAAATGCTCCACTACGGTCCTCAAGTATGTGGATACGCTCCAAAATGGTCCTGACTACGTCTCACGATACGCCTACAGCTCAGCCTGGTGCCATGTCAGCATACAGTAAAAGCATGAGCCCCACATGTTAGTTCAAAGAGAAGAAAAATAGCAAAATAAATTGCAACACAGAGGTCCGAACCTGAAACCTTTGCTCGCTGATTATAATGTGCGCACAAGCTAACCACAGATCACAATTGTGATTAGTTTTAATTTCTGACCTATATATAACACAACACAGAAAACAACATATAGTGTGCCTCCATCACGTTCCTTTCCCACTGTTCTATTTCAGGTTCACATTTATTTATCTTTTTCTCATTTAAAAAATAAATGTAAGGAAGTTTTACATTCAAAAAATTGACCACGTGTATTTCAAAACATGTTCGTGGTGTATTAAAATACTCCCTCTGTCCAGAAATACTTGTCGGACAAATGCACAAAAATGGATGTATCGAGAACTAAAATACGTCTAGATGCATCTATTTCTCCGACAAGTATTTCCGGACGGAGGGAGTATTATTGTGTAAACTCATTCTTGCATTTCAAGAAACACGTTGATTTTCTAAATACAAGTTGATTTTTTTAATGCATTTCTAAATTTTGTTTTTTTGCGAGAAAACTTTTAATCTATTCATCTTCAATCATGGCAATACAACGAACACCAGAAATAATAAAAATTACATCCAGATCTGTAGACCATCTAGCAACGATTACAAGCACTGAAGCGAGCCGAAGGCGCGCCACCGTCATCGCCCCTCCCTCGCCGGAGCCAGGCAAAACTTGTTGTAGTAGCCAGTCGGGAAATCTCGTGCTAAGGCCCCCATAGGACCAGTGCAACAGAACAGCAACCGCCGACGATGAAGAGTAGTGTAGATCGGAAGGATCCAACCTGAAGAAACACAAATGTAGAGAAACTACGACCAGATCCGAGCAAATCCACCAAGGATAGATCCGTCGGAGACACACCTCCACACGTCCACCGACGATGCTAAGCACACCACCGGAACCGGGGATAGGCGAAGAAGACCTTATTCCATCCTCAGGGAGCCGCCGCTGTCTCGTCTTCCTGAGTAGGATACACACCCTAACAAAACTTGAAGAAACATCTAAAAATGGAGCCCTTCCACCGGTAAGGGTCGGGATCCACCGCACCGCCATGGCCCTAAGGCCATCGAAGACGAGGCGGATCGACGACGGTGCCGGAGAGAGGCAAAGGAACCCTAATCTTTTCTTGGGTGGGAGACTATTTTTTTAATAAATTTCTAAAATTTATTATGATTACACAATAATTTTAATACATGTTGTCAACTTTTTAAGCAACTGCGTAGTTAGAAAAAACAATATACATGATAACTGTGAGTGCTTGTGGTCCTGAATGAAGATATGTATTTTTTATTGTTTTTATTAAATCTATATAAATTTTAAAATTATCATGTTTACCTATTTTAGTTAACCAATAATGAAAATGAAATGAAGATTTTAGATACACGATAATTGTGTATTTGTAATTATTGTAAAATTTTCTTGCATTTCATTTTTAAACGAAAAGATAAAAAAGGAAACATAAACACGAACTTGGAAAAAAACAATAAGAAAACTGGTAGCTGGGCATATAATTGGGCAAAAGTATAACCATTTCCTAAAACTACTATAAACATGATTAAAAATACACGTTGTCAATTTTAAAAACGATTTTGCATTTGAAGAAAAACAATGAGGATGCACAACAACTGTGCATGCTTGTGGTCCTGAATGAAGACACATAAATTTTTCCTACATTTTTTAATCCACATGTGCAAGTGTACTTGCCAACCCAATTTTATTTTCTATACTAAGCTTTATAGACAACTAGTATAAATGTAACACATGTTGCTCTTGTGGCTCGCTCACGTTGCCGGATGGCGTGGGCTCCCAGGTTCGAACGCAACTGCGCCTAGTTTATGTTTTTGAGTTATACTATTCATATCTCGCGTACTGGCAAGTGAGACCCATATTTCTACTGTATGCTGATGTGATATCAGTCTGGACGTATTACGTAGCCAGGATTATATTGGAGCGTATTTTCATATTTAAGAACCGTAGTGGAGCATTCCGCGAGTTCGAGGACCATCATGTTAGGAGAGTACAAGGACTGTAGCCGTAATTATCTCAGTCAAACATGGTTGTGACGTTGTGGCGTCGTGCACGCGAATCGGCGCTTCTTCCTTTTGATCACCTCGGGGATCTGACCGGCGCAAAGCTCCCCGAGAAGCCGCGGTCACGCGACGACCAGCCTCCAGATTAATGGGCTTCACATGGTAATATAAAAATAAAAAATAAAATAGGACCGTGGAAAGGACTGAGCCGACCGCTAGTCTATGTATCGGCCGGGGTCGGGCACCCGTCGCCGTCGATCGGGTCGACTCCCCGGGCCACTCGCCGCCCGATAGCTTCGTCCACCGCAGTGACCGCACGACAGCGAGCCGCCATGGTGCCACGAACGACTCGCCACACGCGTGCCGCCATGGTGACAGGAAGCCGGCTCGTGATCAGCCCCCGTCGCCGTCCATCGCCTGTGCGTGAGCTTGCGGTTAGAAGGTGTGACTCCACCTCCGTCGTGTCTCGCCTGAATTTTCTTGCTGCAGACAAGTGTTCGTCGTACTACACAGGAACGGACAATTGCAGTGCGACTAGTCAGTCAGGGCCTCAGGGGAACGTCGCAACTCGCAAGCCGTTTACTGGCGGGCATGGCGGGTCTCATGTAAGGTTCAACTCAAGAGGAGAGCCGCACGTGCTCTAGAGAGACGAGGGTCAGCTAGATGCCACGGCAATAGCGCGACGACCGATGTGTGGCTCGAAGCCGTTCCTATTCAGAATGCGAACTCAGCGCATTCGTATGGAATAGCACTGCTCTTCAGGGAGTTGAAATGCCCTTTGGCAACATGCACCACAAATGTTGAGCAAATAACAAGTGTGGTTCTTTGTGGCGGCCCTTTAGAGCAACTATAGCATGAGGGCTCTTGTGTGGCTCTTGTGTGGCGGCGTGTTCTGAACCGGTGGTGGGAGCTCTTTCTCCTGAATTGGCTGAAGCCTTAGCTCTCCGGCGAGCGGTCCATCTTGTTCGGGAGGTGGGCTTTGATGATATTATCTTCAACACAGATTGCCTCTCTGTGGTGCAACGATTGATGTCCCCTGCCAAGGATCATTCGGCGGTGGGATCAATTCTTGCTGATGTTAAAGACTTGGCTAATGGCCTTTCTTCTGTGGCTTTTCAGCATGTTCGTCGGCAGTACAATGTTTTAGCTCATGTATTAGCTAGATCAAGTTTAGACTCGTCTAGTCTGTGTATTTTCCATTCTGCTCTAGATTGCATCCGGGAGACTCTATGTAATTTTGTTGCTTGATCAATAAAGTCCAACGTTCTCTCTCAAAAAAAAAAACTACAGCAGACCCTGTATATCTCGCGAACCCGCAAAATTCCAACGAGTATAAGGGCTCGGCCCAATTTTTTTAGCCAAAACAGAGCCCGTATACTCGTCTGACCCGTAATTTTTTTTACCGCGGCCCGTAAACCGCACCCCCCCGAAGCAGTATATCTACGGGTTTGCGGGCAGATACGGGTCGAAACCCTATCCCCCGTCGCCGCGTTTCGCCGCAATTCCCCATTCCCTTCCTCGCATTTCTCGTCGCCGGTGAGCCCGCTTCCACCTCCAGCCGTCATGTGGGGCCGTATGTGGAGCTCTGGCCGCAGCTCCGGTGGGGCGGCGACCTCGAGCGCGAGCGGTGTGTCCGCATAGACGGCTCGAGAAAGTGCGCGGCCAAGAAGTGGACCAACCAAGGCCTCGAGCCGCCGGCATCGCTCCTCCATCGCGAGACGGAGGAGTACGACCGCCGGCACGGGCTCCTCCGGTCGCCCTCCTCGGCCGTGGGCTCTTCCTCCGCCGCGAGGGGCCGTTTCGGCGCGGCGCTTCTCCCCGTGAAGATGAGTGGTCGGAGGAGCCGGAGGAGATCGAGCTCGTCGCCGTCAAGTAGGAGCCGAAGGAGATCGAGCGTCGAGGCGTCGTTGGGCCCGAAGATTATGTGGCTGATGTCGATGCGGTCGCGGCCGCCATTGTTGAACGGAGCTTGCGCGAGGAGGCGGAGCGCCGGCGCCACGACGAGGAGCTCGAAGACCCCATCCTCAAGCAGGCGGTCGCAGCCATCCTTGCCGCGAAGGAGAAGGACGACGAGTGGCGGCGCATCGGCGAGGAGCAGAGGCAGAAGTTCATCGACCTCGTCAGCTCCGACGAGGAGGACTGAGCTCCTCCACCTTGTCGTCCTCGGCCGCGAGCTCATCCATTTTGGTATATCGATTTCGGCCTCGCCGCCTTGAGACCCCCCACCCCCTCACTAGTGCAGAACCGGCCTTTAGTGTCGATTCGACAACCGGCACTAAAGAGTGGGGACTAAAGGTCCCCCACCCTTTAGTACCGGTTCGTCACGAATCGGCGCTAAAGTGTCACCACGTGGCATAAGCCAGGCCCGGGTGCGTGTAGGACATTAGTACCGGTTGGTAACACCAACCGGTACTAAATGTTTGGGGGGTTTTGGCTTTATTTTCCATTTTTTTTTGTTTGCTGGTATTTCACGATACTGCAAATTGTACACATTATGCATATATATAAATAGAT
>NC_057798.1:653986593-653989881 GCF_018294505.1 Triticum aestivum | reverse complement strand
ATGTATATACATATACAATTTCTCCTACATGTTGCCTTGGTGCCTTCGGAGCACGATGACAAGTGGTTCATGGGGACGGTAGCGGGTAATAGTATTCTCCTTTGGGATCTATGACCTGGTCGAGCAAAAATCCGGCTATTTCCTCTTGAAGTGCTAGTATGCGGTCCGCTGGTAGGAGCTTATCCCGCACCTCTCTGAACTGTTAAGAAGGAGATCAATATGCATGTGTATTAGTTGTGTGCCTAGATATCGATAATGGTGTGAATAGTGTTCTGACAAACGTACTCAGTCCTGTCTTTGAGATCTGCTCCTTTCGGACGCCATCATGCGAATATTCTCGCAAACATAGAATGTACACAGATCATTCCCCTGCGTCTGCTTCAGGGCCTTTACGAGAATGAAATTGAATCAGATAATGATTAATCAAGCATGATAATTAATTAATGGTATTGAAACAAGAATTAAAAAGATAGTAGCTAGCTAGTACTACTTAATTACTTACCTTTGGTCGATACCAAAACATCTTTTTTGTCCATTTGCCTGGAATCACCTTGATGAACTTTGCCCAAGCCCTGCCCGTCAGCAAAGAAAATTCACAAAGGGGTTATTAAATAGTTCATATCAGGAAATGACGAACTAATAATAGGCCGAGATATAGTTAATAATGATTGAAATTACCTGTTGACCATCCCCTTCACGATGGTGTAGTCTTTATCTTCTTTAAGTAGTGAGTCCAGTACTTCAACTGTTCCTTTGTCAACTTTAATGACTAACAAGATCCAGTGGAAACTGCATGCGCACATGTTTGCATGTCTTAATTAAGCGGGCATGTGCATAAAATTCATCAACTACCGTAAACCGTATACACTTAATTATTAACATCTAGCTAGCAAGTAAGCAAAAACAGAATTTGTAGTACAAGACAGTGTGACTCACAGGAAGTTGTAAGGAAGTAGTATGTCTTCATTGGTATTGAGGCACTTGAAGAACTCTAGAATGCTTTCCTCTAAACTTACTCGATAACTTGGAATATTCCATGTGTACTCATTAATGGCATTTGGGTCAATGAACCCAATGCCATAGCGTCCAGATTTTTTCATTTCATACATCTTCATCCTGCATATAATACCACAGAAAAGAATATAGCGAGGATATTACATGTAATGATTGATCAAAATGATCACTACATAGCTAGCTTGAGACTTAAATTACAGAAAAAAATCACTTACAGACAATAGCAACTGACGATAGACTTGTCGAGTGCGTCTTGATTGTATAACTGAAATAGTTCTGAATACTCAACGGATAGAGCTTTCTCATGGAAGTAATGCTCATGCTTGACATTCACCATGAGGGACACTCGATTGGAAATCTTGGTAATGTTCATGTACCATTGATGCAATTCATACATTCTCGTTGGGAGGTTCTTGACCTTGTCTGGCTCGACCAAAGGTTGGCCCCGGACATATTTCTGTTTTATTTCCTCTTCTCTAAGCTGAGGCATGGGCTCGATTTCGAGGAGTTGTCCAACAGTGATCTTGAGCATTTCAGCCTGCATTATATGCTCCTCGGTTATTACCACATCGCCCAGCTGGGGAACATTAGCGGTTTGCCCACAATAATATTGGGCACGCGCTCATGTGTTGTTGGCATAACAAGCAGGGGGATCGATTGTGCCGCCTGTTCTCCCAGCTGGAACGGTTTTCCCGCATTTTTTGCCAGCTGCTTGTTGGCTCGAGCTCGAGATTGCTTCCTTCTGTAGCCGTCCTCGATGTAGCTTCCTGATTTGACGCTCATAGTCTGAGTCAACAGGCTTGGGAGCTGGTGCTCTAGCCATACGAATGAAGTGGTCAATCGTTTTCTCAGGCACTTTCTCCTTTGGCGGCGGTGCCGGTTTCGGTCCAAAATGGGCGTCCACTTGGGCCTGCACTATGGCTGCGTTTTGCTCCTCGGTCATGTCGTAAGGCCTCTGAGGAAGAGGAGCGAGGCTTGGACCATATTTATATCGCTTGTCTCCGCCTGTACTTCATGTACTACATCAACTCGTACCGCTATGCACCATAGCTGCGGTGTGTCTCTTCTGCGATTGCTGAGACGGTGGAGACGGCTGACTTGGCTGACGCTGTGCCGGACTTGAAGCAGGAGGAGTGGCCTGACGCTGTGTCGGACTTGAAACCGGAGGAGTGGCCTGACGCTGTGCCGGACTTGAAGCAGGAGTCTGCTCACGCGTTCGGGGACTTGGAGGAGGTGGCGGACTTCGAGGAGGAGTCAGCTCAAGCGTTCGTGGACTTGGAGGAGAGGGAGTCTGCTGACTCGGTGGCGGACTTCGAGGAGGAGTCGGCAGACGACGCGATGTCGGTGGACTTGGAAAGATGGTGCAATCCTTTCTCCATAGGATGATACGATGTATGGCCTCTCCCAGTGTGCGCTCGCCATCACCTCCAGCAATGTCTAGGGCGCCACTCGCGGTTCCTGGGGCGCGGGCGGTGGACACCCAAAGAGAAGGAACCATCACAGGATCATATCTCCGGTCATCTGCCCAAAGAACCTGCCAAGTAGTGGAGAATCTGACGCCGTCCATAGCAGCCATGTAGCGATGGACATGTTCGTCTTCCTCCCTGACACGGTGACGCACCACCTCTGGCGGGGTCGGCTGCCTCTGCACCGAATGTGGCCCACGCGAACGCCACCAAAGGAGATCAGGGTCGACGAGGGGACCCGAGGCCGGGTTCCTCACCAAGCGGCGCGCCCCTCCAGGTAGCACCTCCCAGTGGCAGCCCGGCGGAGCCCAGTCAGACATGGGTTCTCTGAAGCATGACGTCGTCGTGAACGGGTCGATGGCGAGGATGCAGGCCGGGCATATCGTCGAGAACAAATACTATATGCCCGCAAAAAGTAACATTTTTTAAATGATTGGATTGTGATAACTAAAATTCTATAGCAAATTCTAACAATTTGACATTAATCTAATTCACCTAACTAAAACTAATTCTAAAATTTCTAACATTTCTGATTATATAACTAACATTTCTATAACATTTCTAATATTTCTATAACTAAAAAACAGAAAAATTGCTAACATTTCTATAAATATTTCTATAACAAAAAAACAGAAAAAATTTATAACATTTCTATATATATAACTAACATTTCTAATATTTCTATAACTAAAAAACAGAAAAATTTCTATAACTAAAATTTATAACAAAAAAATTAATGTATGTGTGTGTGTGTGGACATGGCGACCGGGGCATGAGCTCACCGGCGAGGCGATGATGGGGCGGCGAT
>NC_057798.1:652908161-652950599 GCF_018294505.1 Triticum aestivum | reverse complement strand
CCACCTCCTCTCCTCTCCATCATCTCCATTCCAAAACCACCTCCTCTCCTCTCCATCATCTCCATTCCAAAACCACCGTCTCGCCTCTCCCTCTTCTGATCTTCTCTCCATTGCAAAACCACCTCTTCTCCTCTCCATCATCTCCATTCCAAAACCACCTCCTCTCCTCTCCCTCTTCTCTATTGCAAGACCACCTTCTCTCCTCCCATCTTCCAAAGCTAGCACCGGACCACTCAGAACGACATCTATGGAGAGGATGCAGCAGCGAATCAGGCAGATCGCCAGCGGCGACCAGGCAAAGTTAGCCAGGTTGAAGGAGATCCTTAGTTGGTTTGACAATGAGTGGGAGATTTCGAGGACGGTGCGGGCCATGTGGCAATGTATGCGAAAGAGCGAGACGGCGGCGATGTACATGTACACCTCGGCGGCAGTCACGCCGCAGTCCTCCGAGTTCATCGAGTATCTCCTATGGGCGATGGAGCAGACAAATTCACCCGAGGCGACAGCCAGGCGGAGGTGGTGGGCATACAGGTCGAAGGTCGAGCACCCAGAGGATAATGAATCGATCGAGTATGGTGTGCCGTTCGTGCGGTTGCAGAGCCAGCCGGAGCCACAGGAGTATTCGTTCTCCCACCGCAAGAGGAGTCCGGATGGCGCGACGTTGCTTCCCCGACATTCTCCACGGTTCCCTCGACGCTCGCCTCGTTTCAACGGCGGTGGTAGGGTTTAAGGTAAGCTTCGCACTAACCTAACTTTCCACCTGCTCATGCTTACAATCAGTGTGACAGCTAATGAAAATCATGCTTACAATCATTCTCCGAGTACTACGCCAATAACCCTAAAATAGCTTTGGACCTTTGGGTCAAAGTTGTGACACAATGTACAAATAAAGAAAAATAGATTGGTGCTTCTTTCAGAAAAGAGTACTCCCTAGAAAACTGCTAATATAAGCTACTAGTATTTGGTTAGAGGATTTGCTGCCGAGAAAGATTCGTCCACATAGAGCGCCACACATCCCAATGGTTGTGGTGGATGCCAATGCGTGCATGCAGCATGGTTGGTGTCGGTAATTTTTACTTGGCACACCTCGCACTCTGCATATATGCCGGTTCCATACGTACATTTGTGCAGTTCCACGAAAATGCAGCTGAATAACCCTGTTTGCATAGATAATGAAAAGGCATGATTACATTATAGTGGCACTAGTTGATGAAACACACAAAATAAATAGAAGAAAATATTGCGATAGTTTCATAGTATGCCATGCTGCGAGGGCGAGATGGGCCCTGCGACGCCTCATACGGTACGCCTCATACTGGACATCGTCCCAAGTCTCCCTGATACACCTTCTGCCAGTGATGAACATTAGTGTACAGCAGTAGTACAAGGAGGCGCCTTGAGACATTCAAATCTCTATTTTTGTACATCTCAACTAAAATTAAGCACCCCAGTTTGCAGAAACGCTTAAACATTAACAATGGGACTAGTTAATGAAACATACTTTAACAAAGAGAAGCACTTTCTTTATCTACATTGGAAATGAAATGATAGAGATGACACTCGCTCTATTTTAACTATATTATTACTTCATTTTATCAGTGACACTAGGGTCGAGCAGGTGGCAAACGAGGTGTACCGTGCGTCGCAAGGATGGAGGCCGGGGGTGCTTAGACTGGGATGCTGAAGCTGGCTCTTTCAGTCACTAACATGGATGATTCAATTCATGGGACCTTTTGGTGCAGTTCACCTAAAATGAAGCAATGTCCCATGAGCTAGCAGCTTCTTCAAAAAAAAATTTAAAGAAAAGGGCTCCAGCCCCGGTTCCATTTCCATCATAAAACGAAACCCACAGAGCTTCTTCTTCATTACTTGCAATAAAATTGAGCAACATCAAGGTTGGTTGTGAAGCTCCTAGAATGCTCACCTATAATTTGGATATCATTTGTGCAGTTCAACTAAGATCGAGTGTGAAATGTATATCTCTGTTTGCACAAAAAAGTGGAAAGGAGGGTGACTAACAAGTATCAAGTGATGAAACATGCATCAAATTCAAAGAAGCATGTTCCTTATCTGAATGGAAATCCTACAAGGACAGTAGCAATTTCTAAAGCAGTGGCATTGCTAGATATTAGTGTGGGCATCAGGATTAACTATGACAACCGTTAAATACGACATTACTTTGGGCACGGGAGAGTAGGCGGACCAGGACAGTTGCATTTCTAACGAAAAGAACCAACATATCTTAATGGGAAATTTTAGTAGGACATGTAAAGAAGTGCCATTGATTCATATTACTGGAGGCATTACATTGAAAACAACATTGGTTTAACGTGTCCTTACTTTTAATAGTGCGACTCCTACATTTTACCAGTGGCATTACATAAGAGTGGCTTGGGGCAACAAACATTAGAACAGGATATCTGGGTTGGTCCCATTTTTGTTCGGTATAGCCACTTTATACTGTGTGAGGCTAGCAAATCTAGTGCTGGACTTACTCTGTTAACTTGTCCCCCAGTCCCCACTTTCTTTCCTTTTTCAACCAACAGATCGGGTTTATATTGAGTTTGTACTGCGTTTCCCTTTATTTCCCTATTAGACCTAGAGACCAGTTGGATAGCCAGTCTCTGCTACTTTTCGCCCCCATTATTTCCTCTTTCGAACAAGTCCTAGATTCAGGTAACAAATCCTTCCCCACCCCCACCCCCTTTCTTCGTTCTTTGAACCAAGTAGTACTAGATTCGAGTGCATGAACTAGTTTTACCTCTTAAACGTAAAAAATTAGGTGGTTTTCAAACAGCCGATCGATCCTATCTATGAGGGGGCCTGAGAAATAGTAAAAGTTACAAATGCAGCCACGTCAGGAGCTCGGGAAGTAGAGCAAGGCCGGTTTCGAAGGAAGTTATACCTGATGGTTGTCAGGATGTCGCTAGGTGGGCGGCGGGAGGCCGGATCTTCCCACACTACGGCAGCGAGGAAGAAGAGGTCGGAGGCCCTCCCTCGCCAGCGGTGCTTGGGAGAGAACGGCAAGGTAGGCTGATCGGGACGCGCCCAGCAGTGGGTAAGAGCCGTCGCTGAGGACGACCGCGTGAACGTTGCACCTTCTCACCTTCCCCGGCGGAGAGGATCCGGCTAGATTTGTGACTAGCGGTGAGCAGAGAGAGAGAGAGAGTGTGTGTGTGTGTGTGGCCACCGCTGTCGTGTTTAGATCTGGAGAGGCCGAGACGGTGTGAAGAGAGCAACACTAGCAAGCAAGCGCGGAGGCTCCTGCCTATATAGTGGAGTAGTACTTAGTTTTCTTTTGTCTACCGGAGCCGGCTTGACCTCGTCAATGACTATCGAGAAGTCTTCATGCACGTGGCCCGGAGGCGCAGTTGTCGTCATTTTAATCTGAAGCGCCAGATTATAACATATACTAACACGAAAAAATGCCACATGACAAGAAATCATAACCTCACTTCCCAAAGGAGACAACATGAATCTCAACGGACAAACTAGACGAGGAACAAATCTCAAATTAAAGATAAACTCGTAGAAAAGGGGTCCGCCGATAGATGTATAATTAACATAGCCGGCTTGACCTAGAAGGCGGCCGAGTAGTCACTATTCGTGCATGTGCCCCTAATGACTAGCCCAACTCAGTTGTCGCTGTTTAACCCTCGCAGTGATCCGAAGCACATGACACATAATTTTGCGAGATGACAAGAAACCTTTTTTTAGATTTCTCACCACAACTACAGCCCTGTACAACACAGCCTGCACGATATATAGACGATAGCCAATCCAGGCGTGTCTGCTAGAGTTTGGTCACATGCATGGACGAACCGATCTTCCGTGTCTTGCATGGATCATCAAGGCACCAACGTAGTACAACACTTCTCTAGTACTATCGCTCGTCTCCCTCTTCTATTAAGTCACCCGACTTGCGGGGCCGAGGAGTGTGCCTATGGTCGGTTCTCAATTGTCGTCCCACATGTGTGTGCGAACGCAATATGACGCACGTTCCATTCGGAGAGCAGCGTGCCAGACCGACCGACCGTCTGGTGTGCGACGTGAGCGCGACGTGCGTGCTGTATACTCCGTACATGTGTACCACTATTTTCTAGATGCTTTGCTCCATGGCGCGGGCGCAATCCATGGATACAAAATTAGTATACTGTATACTATTTAAAAGTCGAGGGCGGGGCTTTTCCTGCCCGGTAGGCGGCGGGACAGTTCCGCCTAGTCGGTTCGACAGAGACGCAAGAGTACGAGGGAGTAGGCTGCTGCAAACGTAGGGTTGTGTGATTTGATAGCGAGTTATTGCTGGATAGGTGGGGCCCCGTGATTTGACTTGCCATTATCATTTTAACTACGGTGCTACGACCGGTGTGAGTCTCCCGATTCCTGACCACCTCCATACAGGTGCCTCTCCCAATGCTCCACCATGTAGTAGTAGAGATTGGCTCTTGCATGAGAGCCCACTTCTCCACTTTTTCCTTGCCTCTCTTTCCTCCAGATATGCAAAAATGCCATGTCAAGCGCACTATTGTACTTACTTGCTCCTACAGGTGCTTAAGCTTGCCACATAGGCATAAAGTTTGATGTGGCAAGTTAATCAAGAAGAGAGAGACTAGTTGGTGACCCAAGGAAGAAATGGTGCTAAGCGCATGTACCTAGGTGAAAAGACAATTTTGAGTCTATAGCTAATTAAATGAAGCAAACTTGGCAACACCATTTCATTGGAAGAGGTCACTCCTTGGCAAATGCAATAAATACTAGTACTCCCTGTGTCCCATTATATGAGAACATTTTTGACACTACACTAGCTAGTGTCAAAAACGTTCTTATATTATGGGACGGAGGGAGTACGAAGAAAGAGATAGAGAGGAGTAAAAAAATACACTTATAGCCAACCTTGTTGTAGTATGAGTGACTAAGTGATGACTATGTATGACATGCCAACATCAGATAGCCTAATGCACCGTGTTAAATCTCCAAGGGCGCGACCACGCGAGCGACGCGACGGTTGTGGTAGGCGCGACCATGATACGGGCTACTGGCAGCCCTTGGATCTGAGATCAAACAGTCGCATGCTAAGTTGCTGAAAATTTTAAGAATACCCCTCCAGGATAGGATATTCACCCATAGGTCTAGAATCACGCCATGCAACCGTTCGATCTCAGATCCAAGGGCTCTCGGAAGCCCGTATCATGGGAGAATGGAGAGCCACTACCCTGCCGTTCGCACGCTGGCAGTTCGCTCCTACTCTTTCCCGCACGTCCTTTAATACTACGGTGGTTCGCTCCTAGTCGTCCCATCCATTCATATTACGGCAGTTCCACTAATACTAACCCTCCTCCCAAATCCATGGCATCCCAAATCTTCCCGATCGGCGGTGAGTACAAGGTTAGAACCATCACCGGCGATGAGTTCAATGTCATCTACACCCGTACTTCCGTGATGGTGAAAGGATGCCTTTCTCGCTTCAGACGCATGTTCGAAAACTCACATGATGAGTGGGTCGCTGGGCTCGATGTTGAGTACACCACAGTCGTGGGACAAGAGAAGGATCTAAAGGACGAAGAGAGGAAGAAGCCCGTCGTGATCCAGGTTTGCGTACATAATGTTTGCTTGGTCTACCACATATGCCATGCCGACGTTGAGTGCCAGGAATTTAAGAACTTCCTCAAGGACAAAACAGTCAAATTCGTTACTGTAGACTTTAAGAACGACAAAGAAGTCCTGTGTCGGATAGGCCTCCTTGTAGCCAACCCCTTCGACCTCCGGAAGAATCGGTTGGTGCCCTCTCGTCAGCCCTCAATGCTGACCCTGGCAGGAGCCATGGTTCATCCTTCGTACCGCAAACTGGAGAAACCTCATTACACGTTTCATCGTCATGCATGGCAGCGGAATGTACTAGATATAGACCACATCCACTACGCTGCAATGGATGGCTACCTTTGTTTCAATATCTACAAGGGTTGTATGAAGAGCAACAACCAAGTTGGCGGTTCAAGCAAAGAAGTATCGGCCAAGAGGAAGAGGGAGAAGGACGAAGTCGAGGACGTGGACGAGGACTCCGAGTAAGGTGGCAGTGTTGTTGCTCATGGCGGTTCTAAACTTCTAATGCAATGTCTACCGGATTAGTTGCATAGTTTAATTTCAGGTGTGCTTTGTTTAATTTGAGGGGTGTGTTGTGCTGAGCCCCCAGCAGAACTATGTTAGGTTTCTTCTCGTTACTTTCATGCTTCAGTATGTACATACTAGTACTAGTATTTCTTTAATAGAATTTAGCACCCCAATTAAGCACGTACTAGCTTTTTCAATACTACTATATGCATAATTTGGCGATGAGCGCTCTCTATATGTACCACCTTTTTTAAAATTTCAATTTTTGCTCCATGGTGCAATCCATCGATAGTGGAGTACTACTGTACAAAATTATACATTTTTTAAAAGGCTAGCGTACTGTTCATCACATATATATATAGCCAGTTAAATTCTCAACCTAGAACGACGTGCATGCCATGTAGTAAAAATGAGGAGATTTTACCCAACGATCGGCGGGGGAGCATGGCCTGTCATGCGGTCCCACGTGTCATGATGTACCAAGGCGATGCACGTGTCCCTCTTGAGGCAGAAGCAATACTATTATGTGGTTTGAGATGATGTCAAACCGAAGTGTGAAATAATGGTTGCTTCGTCCGTCTGGGAAGGTGCGGCATTGTGGTTTGATGTCTCATTGATCATTACTAACACTGGGCCGGTACGAGTGGGGTGCGTCCCCCCTACTGTTCTGCACTGTTCTTTGGTACTTGACACGTCGACCCGGTTGCACATGAGATGACCCAAACATCCTTTGTCAAAATAAACAACACCCCGATCAATGCATTTCACTCTTCCGTGCAACGGACGGGCACCTTACTTGCTCCTACAGGTGCTTAAGCTTGCCACATAGGCATAAAGTCTGATGTGGCAAGTTAATCAAGAAGAGAGAGACTAGTTTGGTGACCCAAGGAAGAAACGGTGCTAAGCGCGTGTACCTAGGTGAAAAGAAAATTTTGAGTCTGTAGCTAATTAAATGAAGCAAACTTAGCAACACCATTTCATTGGAAGAGGTCACTCCTTTTCAAATGCAATAACTACTAGTACTCCCTGTGTCCCATAATATAAGAACATTTTTGGCACTACACTAGTGTCAAAAATGTTCTTATATTATGGGACGGAGGGAGTACGAAGAAAGAGATAGAGAGGAGTAAAAAAAATACACTTATAGCCAACCTTATAGCCAACCTTGTTGTAGTATGAGTGACTAAGTGATGACTATGTATGACATGCCAACATCAGATAGCCTAACGCACCGTGTTAAATCTCCAAGGGCGCGACCGCGCGAGCGACGCGACGGTCGTGGTAGGCGCGACCATGATACGGGTTGCTGGCAGCCCTTGGATCTGAGATCAAACGATCTCATGCTAAGTTGCTGAAAATTTGCAGAATAACCCTCCAGGATAGGATATTCGCCCATTGGTCTAGAATCACGCCATGCAACCGTTCGATCTCCGATCCAAGGGCTCTCGGAAGCCTGTATCATGGGAGAATGGAAAGCCACTACCCTGCCGTTCGCACGCTGGCAGTTCGCTCCTACTCGTCCCCGCACGTCCTTTAATACTACGGCGGTTCACTCCAAGTCGTCCCGTCCATTCACATTACGGCAGTTCCACTAATCCTAACCCTCATCCCAAATCCATGGCGTCCCAAATCTCCCCGATCGGCGGTGAGTACAAGGTTAGAACCATCACCGACAATGAGTTCGACGTCATCTACACTCGCTCTTCCGCGACGGTGAAAGGATGCCTTTCTCGCTTCAGACGCATGTTCAAAGACTCACATGATGAGTGGGTCGCAGGCCAGATGTTGAGTACACCACAGTCGTGGGACGAGAGAAGGATCCAAAGGACGAAGAGAGGAAGAAGCCCGTCGTGATCCCGGTTTGGGTGCATGACTTATGCTTGGTCTACCACATATGCCATGCGGACGTTGAGTGCCAGGATTTTAAGGACTTCCTCGAGAGTAACCTAGTCAAATTCGTTACTGAAGACTTTGGTAACGACAAAGAAGTCCCGCGTCGGATAGGCCTCATTGTAGGCAACACCTTCGACCTCCAAAAGAATCGGCTGGTGTCCTCTCGTCAGCCTTCAATGCTGACCCTGGCAAGAGGCATGGTTCATCCTTTGTACGGTAAACTTAAGAAACCTCCATACACGTTTCATCGTCATGCATGGCAGCGGAATGTACTAGATATAGACCACATCCAGTACGCTGCAATGGATGGCTACCTTTGTTTCAATATCTACAAGGGTTGGATGAAGAGCAACAGCCAAGTTGGCGGTTCAAGCAAATAAGTATCGGCCAAGAGGAAGAGGGACAAGGACAAAGTCGAGGATGAAGAGGAGGACTCCGAGTAAGGTGGCAGTGTCGTTGCTCATGGTGGTTCTAATGCAATGTCTACCGAAATAGTTGCAAAGTTTAATTTCAGGTGTGCTTAATTTAATTTGAGGGGTGTGTTGTGCTGAGCCCCCAGCAGAACTATGTTATGTTTCTTTTGTTACTTTAACTCTTCAGTAAGTACATACTAGTATTTCTTACATTTCATCTTTTAGTTGGTATAGTACTACCACTCGTTTATTCACATTATATACGTACAATATATATGGCCAACATCATATAGCCAGCAGTTTAGTTGTCAAAGAATTTTAGGGTGCTTAGTTTTGTCAAAGAATTCCAGGGTGCTCAGTTTTATTCGAGGGGTGGGTTGTGCTGGACACCATTATTATGACTAGCCTTTTTAATAGTATTATATGCATAATTTGGTGACGAGCGCTCTCTATATGTACCACCTTTTTTTTAATTTCAAGTTTTGCTCCATGGCGTAATCAATCGTACTACTGTTGTACAAAAGTATACATTTTTTAAAAGGCTAGAGGGCGGGGCAGTCTAGCTTGGTCGGTCTCACGAGAGGCGAGGGCCTTTGTGATTTGACGGCTCATTACTTCTGGAAGGTGGGGCCTTGTGATTTGACTGCTCGTATAAATGCGCTGACGACCTGATCGAGGAGGAGCAAAGAACTGTGCGGTATACTCAAGTTTTCCACTGGAGTAGTATTGTGACGGAGGAGCACGAAACACGGCAGCCCAGTGCCATATGGCGATAAAAAATGATCTAATTTGCTAGTCATCTCATTGTTAGCATTGTTCTATTCATTCCCTCAAAAAACAAAAACCATTGTTTTATTCATGCCTCGCAGAGAACGTGACACGTGCGGTGAAACACCCGAAGCAAAAGATGAAACACAGTAGCAAAAGAAGAAGGAGATTATCATCCCAAATGATCTAATTCGCCGCGGATTCGTAACTGCATCTTCATCGCCTCCACGGCCTCCATCTCCTTGCGCGTCTCCTCCGCCATCTACTTCATTCTGTCCATGATGTGGGATTTCTTGACGCGAGCCTTCATCATCTGTTCCACGGCCGCATTACGTACCTTGACAGCAGCCGGGTGCTCCATGCGGAGCTTCGCCAACTCCTACTTCTGTTCATGACAAGGGCCAGCAGCATCTTCATCGAGGAACTACTATTCTCATGCAGCTTCTTCCAGCCAGCGTTCTTCTCCTTCAACAGGTCGATCTCGTGGCAGAGCTTCGCCTTGTCCTCCTGAAGTCGCAGGATTTCGCCGGTCGCCTTCTTCTCCGAGGCAATGCTCTTCTTCAACAGCATCACCAAGCCGGCGGTCAATTCCCCCTGCTGATTGAGCTCCGCGGGCATGTCATCGAGGCTCTCCGTCAGCAACTCCATCAAGCCTTGGATGCACTCCTTCTTCTTATTGAGGTGCTTCTTGAGCTGATCGGGCAAGCCATCGCGGGATAACAACTCTAGCTCCGCCGGCTCGGCATGTTCGCCTCCGCGGCTAGGCCGCTCCTAGGAGCCATCGCCTGCCCGTGAGAGATCTTTCGAGGTCTCTGCGTGGCGGCGAGCCCTCTCTTTTTTTTTGCAGCCTTGGTTGCCGCTCCCTTGTTATGAGTAGTTCTTGACCTAGAGCTTTGCTCACCGGCCATGGCAATGACGGACAAAGAAGAAGCACTTATGAGGAGGAAAGGTAGAGTAATTTTCGGTTAGGTAGTTCCCCTTTTTATAACCTAAGAACTAGCACTAGTAGTACTAATACCTGCATAGTGGGAACATGTTCAGGTTTTGTACATACTAGTAGGTGTGAGCAGGCTTTCGAATGTGATGGGAAGAAGGTAAAGATTAATTGATGGTTTTGGTTTCGAGGGCCGAAACGGCTCCCGATGAGTTTAGCGGAACATAAATTTCAAGTACTACACTGCTCAAATGCGTAAATATTATGTTACTGTCAAAAATTGGCACAAAATACGAAGGAGACCAATGGAAGTACTACTAGCAACCCACGATTTAACTACTCGCATGCGCGCGGTGGAGTAATAATGTCTTTCTTCCGCCCTCACGTCCACTCAATTTGCATGCGCTGTATTAATTGACCATCAATGAAGTGAACGACTTTACACGCGTCAAATTATCACATGGGGTGGATCTTGGTACAAAATTGCGTTCGCCCGTGTACCCGCGTGTGCGTGCGAGGGAATGAGTGCGTGTGTGGCGTGCGTCATGTTCGCTTCGTGCATGTACCGCCAGTATGGCTTAGGGAGGACGAGTACATTCTTCTAGAACCAGCAGCACGTCACTGTGATCAATCCATGCAAGGAGGTTGCGACAACGCCTCCACATGTGCCACGTGGCTTCATGAACTGTAAGAGAGACACCGTGTAGCGTGCCATTGGTATTCTAATTTACGTGTTTTGCACATACTCGAAGTACTAGTAATTTACACGTGCATTGCACGCATCAGATTTTGCAACCAAATTATGAATGGATACCACACTATAGAATGTAAGCTCTTAGTAATATATGCGTGATGTAGCCCTTCGTTTAATTCTTATAGTTCATCTCATTCAAAATCAAATTAGTTTTTATAAAAAATCTAAGAACGCGTGAATAGGAAAAACATGCGATTATAGTGGAATGTCGTATTGAATCATACAGGATTGTACGAGTGTTTGATTGTGCATAGAAAAAACGCAGAATTCTTTCAAAGAGGTTTGAGTGGATGGGATGTTTCCTATGAAATCTAGTGCAAATGAATCATATGGAAAAATTCCTATGGTTTACAATCCTATGAATCAAACAACCAAGATAGGAAAAATTCCTAATGATTAGAATCCTCCAAAATTCCTTTGAGAATCCTTTTAGTCAAAGAAGCCCTTAATCTATTTTATGATTCATGGAATTGTGTGTTGTAAAGCACAAAGTAAAAACAAATAATGGCAATTCAACTAGAAAAAGAGTTTGTGCAGTTATGATACGGAAGATTCTAGAACAAAAGAGAACCACTGTTGTTTTGAGGTTTGTGCATTATGCTTAAGTTCAACCATGGAGTCTGCTAGATTGTACATGTGGCAAAATCCGGTGGGGGGCTAGAAGATGGTGCGATGGGCCGAGCGGAGGGAGACTATGAAGGAATGCACAAGTGCGAGATCGATATTTAGAGAGAGAGGGCGAACACGTGCACTATTGCACGCAGTGGCGGAGCCATGAAAAATAAATGAGCTAGGGGGCCAAGCATTGCTAATCCTTTACGAGGAGGGTCAATTAAGGAAATTAAACCTTTTTTAGCAGCAATTGTCTAATGATCACAATCATATTAACCTCAATATATAGTGATGTTAGGGGGGCAGGGCCCTTACTGCCCCCTGTCTTCGCCATTGTGCACGCATTTGAGAGATGAAGCGGAAGGCATGGATGATGAGAGGGGGACGTTGGATATATAATTAATGTGGGTGTATTAGCTATTTATGTTAATCCTATATAGAGAGGTATAGATTGATCGATGTGGACGTGGGAGAGGTATAGATTGATCGATGTGGACGTGGGAAAGAGGGTGAGACCTCACTGGATATATCGATTGATCGGTTTGTGTGGAAAACTATGAAAGACCTAGCTATATACACACATACATAGAGGAACATCGATCGTTGCGCATGCACGCTTGAGAGATAAAGAATGCCCGGTATTAGGAAGAGGGGCATGTGTGTGGGTGTGTGCCTTCATGGGAGACCGACCTGAAGAAAAAGATTGCATGCATGCGATAGATAATGCCGACTGGTAGTGTGTGTGCATGCATGCACGAGAGAAAGTTAGTGGTACAATTATAAAGAGAAGACTACTGTGTGGGTGTAAAATAATAGGTGAGGTCATAATCAATGTAAAGTTGGACTCAAATATTTGAATAAGAGATCCTGATGTTTGAAACCCATGCATGCATGAATATAATGGAGATCTGCGCGGTGTGCTTTGGAAACGAGCATGTTGTAATGTATACACATTGAATAAGGTCAGACTGATTTGAATTTGAGATACCGATGGCAGACATCATTTGCCCATGTCGCATCCGTGCATGTAATTGGAGATGATGGGCGGCTTTCGCATCACATATCTATATCTATACCACTATATATATATATAATATATTTTTTAAATTGTGAGCGGGTAACTTTAACTTTGAAATATGGTCGTTGGATGAGGCGAATCCGAAGGTGCAAAGATGGCAAATTTGAGCACTATTGGCCATTGGATATCATCTAGATTCCACCAGATTTCGCCACATGTATAATCTAGAAGACTCCATGGTTGAACTTAAGTATAATGCACAAGCATCAAAACACAAGCACTTCTTATTTGATCTACAATCTTCCGTATCATAATTGCCCAAATGTTTTTCTACATGATTTTCCATTATTTGTTTTTACTTTATGTCTTACAACGCACAATTCCATGAATCTTAAAATAGATTAGCTTTCTTATAAAAACTAGATGATATTGAATGAAATGGACTATAAGAATTAAACGAACATCTACATCATGCATATATGACTCAAAGCTTGCATGCTATAATGTGGTATTTATTGATAATTTGGTTGCCAAATCTCATGCGTGCAATGCACGTGTACCTTACTCTAGTCTAAATGGTGTTTGTGTGTATGTTGTGCGTGTTGAGGTGCAAATTGTCTTTTTTTGGGTACACGTTAAGCTTGTTCTTCCGAAATTTCAAGCCGCGCCTTGTTATGCCGAAAATTGAAGCTAGCGTCTCTGTCTATCGTGCTGCGAAACTCCCGCCTCTTCAACCCGCGCCTTGTTAGCCCGAAATATTTAAGATATATCTTTGTCTCGTTGTGCTCCGACAACTCCCACCATCTCAACCCGCGCCTTGCTATTCCGAAATTACAATGCGCGCGAAAACTCCCACCTCCTGTGAAATCCCGACACGCGAAATGCCCGTGCTACCCCTGAACCGAAAGAACCGCCTCAAATAGGTGGGGGGTACTTTCGTATCTTACCCCACATTTCAGACAAGCGCGTCTCTAAGCCATGGTTCCACAGTGCCATCCCATCTGCCCACCAATTAGTACACCGAGGCCGCGAAAACCCGCGACGAAAGCCCACACCCTGCTCCGTCCGCAACCCAGTCGGAGCTTCTTCCCCGACGACGTCGTCCACAGAACCACCTCGACGTCCCTCATCCACCGTACCGGATGAGGATCCGTCGTTGATCTCATCGTCCCGCCGGTTCAGCCACCCCGTCCTCCACATCCAAGGAGCTGCCCCGATGTTCCCCTCGTCTTTCGCGCCACCTCCATTCGCACACCACCGTCTTCACCTGCACCACCGGAAGAGCATCATCATCACCGTTTCCTCGGATGAAGCTGCGGCCTAATCGGCGCCACCAAAGAGGTTGTACACTAATCGCCACATTTTCTTCTTGATTCGATCTCACGGTGCTGCCGGCGCTCGATCCCGAGCCGACACGGCGCGGCTCCATCCACGGCGGCGTCGCCGGCCACTTCCTGCATGACGTTGCTCCCTCGGCGGCAACATCCACATCAGTAGGAGCTGCTGCTTCTTTAGCTCTCGCTCGCGCTGCTGCTCTGCTCTTGCTCTCGGTCCCCTGCCTGGTCTGCTCTTGCTCTCGGTCCCCTGCCAGGTCTGCTCTTGCTATTGCTCTTGCTCGTGCTTCTGCTCTCGCTCTTGCTCTTGCTTGCGATGCTTCTCCGATTTGGCTACACTTCAGTCGACTGAATCGACTTTTGGGTCAGTCGATTTCCAAGGGGTGGGCTCGTCGGGGTGAAGGAAGAACCAGCCGCAACAGGGAGGGGGGCTCGCCGGAGAGGTACCCCACTATCTATCTTAGGGTTCAGGATGGGGGCGGTGGTCGCCGACGGTGGCGGGGCGTTGGCGGGGCGGTGGCGTGGGGATCGCCGAAGAAAAAGCTCGGCATGGGGGGCCTAGAGGGATGGCCGGGGCGGCGGTGGGGAGTGTTTTCGGGGAGGGCGGGGCGGCGCACCGCCGGCCACGGGCGGCGGGGGGCTGCTGTTTGGCCTGTGGTGGCTGGCGGCTCAGGGGGGTGGAGGTTGAAGATGAACCGCAAGCCCTTGATTTTGTATCCAACGGCTGCAAAATCGACTGACCAGAGATGAAAAAGTCAGTCGACCGACGTGTAGCCTCACCTTGCTAGTGCGTTCAGTTTCGACAGCAAAATTCAGTTTCGATAGCAAAATTCAGTTTCGACAGTTAGGTTCAGTTTTGACAGTTAAGTTTAGTTTCGACAGTTAAGTTCAGAGATGAGTGGCTGATTTATTTTACATCTAGCACTTTGTGGTTATGTATTTTGCGTCATGTATTGGAGATGCTATTAGAATTCCACTCAGGTTAACGTTGTTCGTTGTCTCTCTTGTCCTTCTTCAGCCTCGGCGTCGTACAACTCACCGGAGCTGCTCCAATGATGAAACCCTCCATCACAGCGGAGCAGTACCTCGGGTTCCATCTCCAGACGTCTAAGATCTTCTTCCCCTCCTCCGACGGCAAAGTCAGCCGGAGCATCCTCACCGGCCAACCCAATCATGCTGAGATCGACATGGCTTCGCCAAAGAGGTTGTACACTTGTTGCATATCTTTTTTACTCTACATGTTATATATATTGTCCACTGAGCACTCGTAGTAACGGGAAATACGATTATTTTATCCTACTATATGACAAGCAGTGAGGTACCAAGCAACTTAGCTATCCGTGTTGGACTCTCTTGAACGCCATCATTATTTATCTCTGCGCGTTTGAGCTGTGCATTTGTCGATGGGCCTGGGAGTTGAGCTAGTATGGCAGTGGCCTGGGTCCAAAGTAATAGAAGTAGCACAAAAACATTTTTTTAGTGTAGGATTTTCCTTACTCAAGCCTGCCTACTAGAATCGCCAGTGCTTGAAAGGAAAAGTGAATGAAAAACATAGGAATTGGAAAGTTTCCTATGGTACTACTTTTCATGAATTTGGTGCAAAGGAATGGAGCAAAGGAAAACTGTAGGATTTGTTCCTTTCTTGTCTCCTTGAAATAAAAACCGTAGGAATTCTAATTTCCACTTCTCCTCCATTTCATATTCCTATTCATCAAGCACAAGACTAAGAGATAGTAGCATAATAGTATTATAACCGTACATTTTCTTGTGGTTTGACTTAATCTCACCATGCTTTTTTGCATCCTGTGATCTTCCAATTGTTGTGAATCAAACACCCAGATTGGCAGAAATCCTGTGTTTTTAAATTCTCTGTTTTGCACGTGCATTCCTATCCTATTCCTGTCTATTTCCTATCCCTGCATTGTTAGAATCCTCAAATTCAAACAAGCTGTCGGGGATATACCCCGCGGTATGACCCGGCCGGATATATGACCGGACCGGACTTGGCGCTTCACTGATGACCCGCTGGAGGACTGGCGACTCACGGGTCTGGCGGCTCACTGATGTGACGACTCACGAGCCTGAAGACTCATGGGTGACCCAGCGGGTGCTTCAGACGGACGACAATCTCAAGGCTCAGTATGCCGGTTCATATAAAGGTGGGCCGGCTTATGACGAAAGGGATGACGAATATTTCCTTTACGAGGAAGCAATACCCGGACTTATATTCAACTTGTAAGAAAAGATAGACTAGTCCTAATCCTACTAGGACTCCACATGTAACCCGCCCCTCTAACTTATATAAGGAGGGCCAGGGATCCCCAAAAGGGGACAAGCAACAAGAAACAATATCTAGGGCTAGACACAAGGAGGAGAGCCTGCTTACGGCGACTCCCTCATGATCATAATGAGACCTAGCCACAAACAGCATGTAGGGTTATTACCGGATGATGTTTCCCGGGGCCCGAAGCTGTCTAAATCCCCGTCTTGTATGTTGCGTCTCTCGATTCCGCTCAACCCCTTCAAGCTACCACATAGATGCGTTGGCCTCGCGGCTATGTCCTTACATGAGGACATCTGCCGTGACAACTCCACGACAGTTGGCGCCCACCGTCGGGCCTTCGCACGGTGGTGTTGAGGTCTTGAAGGGATTTTTTCTAAGGAATTGGAAAGCTCACGATTAATCGGATGGGGAAGAACCGGCGCAATCGAATCTACATCGTCGATGAGCAGCCGGCTGTTTGAGCATGAGCAAGATTATGAGCAAGAGATTTTAGGGTTATACGTGCTATGCGGCCACCGCACGCACCATGGAAATCCGCTGAGTCCAAGTTGAAAGAAATTCTGACTACGTCGCCAAGTCCCAAGGAAAGTCCATAGCAGCAACAACAGGCTCAGAAACAATCTGCAGTGTTGTTTGTTGGTAAAAGAAAAGGAAAGGAGCGCTTTACATTAGGATCGGCTACCAGATCCGAATTCTACTTGATGTTGATCCCAGTCCAACAAGACAAAAAAAATTGGATAGCTGCCTAATTAAGCCGTGTACTACAGGTATTGTCACGATTTCCAAAGCTTAGAGTCACGTGGGAGACCAAAGTACTAGTTACTTGACCAAAAGTGAATTTAAGACACGGTGGATTCATATGAGTACTAGTTGAGGGATACTAGTAAGGTGAAAACTGCGTTGTGTGTTGGCCGGACACCTGCCCCGCGCTGTCTATGTTGAGCCGCATCAGGCCTTCGCGACTGAGCCGCCACCGGCTTTCATTACCACGGCCGCATCGCCGTGCCATTGTTCCAGGAGTCGCCGCCGTGCTCGCCACTGTTGGATCCTATCGAGCCGCCGCTGCAGCGTCACGTCGCTGACTCACCTTGAGTGGGCTAAACCGTTCCTGCCCCTTGCTTCTCGCCTCGGCCCCCGCCGCTTCATGCTGTGACAAGAGCTGCCGGCGCCAACACGGTGCGTCAGTCCCACCACATCGCCGGCTCACTTCGCCTCCTCCGCGACCTCGTCCCATCGCTGACCCGTCGCTGCTATGAGCTGTTGCACGGCTTATCTCCACAGCAGGCGGACCATCTAATGCCAACCATTGCCTTGTGCAAATGCCTGGCGAAGACGCCAAGTCGCTGCACCCATTCCCTGGGCGTCCCGGGTTAGAGATAAATATGGAAAAAAGGGAAGGAGACAATGACAAGGATTCCAATGGGAGTCAACCGAGTTGACCGTCACCCGGAAACGAACGGAGACACGGCCTCCGCTGATGCACCACCACTACTGTGGCCAGATTGCCGCGGGCTTCGACCAAAGCCGCGCCTGGCTGTATCCGCTGCCCCTGTGGCCGCGTCAGGCCACTTCTGCCTGTGCCGAGCTGCCAGTGCGCTTCGCCTCCTCCACGCCGCCAGTGCGCCTTGCTGCCACCGACGACTTCACCCCGAGCCGGCTGCTCCACCTCCTGCCGCGCTCACACCAGCTGCCATCCAGGCGTTCCATTGCTTGATGGAGAAGCCTATGGCACTTCAAAACAATCATCAGTAGCAGTCCGTCAAGCGTGGAATGGGCAGTAACAGAGGCATCGCCCATTAAAAAAAATCATCAGTGGTAGCCCGCAACGTCCCAGTTGTTTACATGGTTTGCTGGCCACTGCCATCTCCACTTTCAGATAAAGAAGGAGTCAGCATAATTTATGTTTATCACTTCTCCTCAAAGCTCAATATCCAAGGAGATAGCAACGGGAGTAGTACTACTCTAGTGCCAAAGTGTTATCCAACAAAATCCAGCATTATTTAACACCAGTATCCACGATCATCCGACAAAAAAATACCAGGTGCTATCTTTTTTATATATGTTATCAGTGCATATTAAATTGTTTGAGAACAATTCCTCTGGTCTGTGCTATTTTTTTCGTAGGACTATTATTCGTTATAAAGGTGTCGCAAAGGGACCTGCGTCAATATTATTTTTTGCACTAGCGCGGACGAGAGAATCGTCACCCCGCTACATCAACGCACGCGGTTGACTCGTCGTCCGCACCCGCGGCCAATTCGCGCGCGTCTGCGCCGCTTCCAACGCGGCGGTCGACTCACGCGTCCGCACTGGCTTACAACGCCTCAGCCGACTCATTTACTGTCCGGATGAGTCAGGTGGTATCCATCTAAAATATATTTTATTGGCACATGTTGTTTTTGTCAAATAACAAGTTTATCTTTGCCTTGGTCTGCAATATTGTTTATGAAGGGTAATTATTTATGACAAAAAGTGATATTATACCGCGGAGATGGAGGTACGCCAACATCTTTTAGCACAGGTGGTTGTCATTACTCAGCGGACTCCCGCACCGGCTTACAACGCCGTGGCCATCTCTCGCAACCATGCCGGCTTACAGCAAGGAGGACAACTTGCCCGTCCGCACTGGCTTACAACGCCACGGCCGGTTCATCTGTCTATGCCGCCTCTGATGTTACGGTCATCTTTACCGTCCGTCTCTCGCGGCCTGGTCTATATCGACACACCGAGCCGCAATTGTCTGGATGAGCTGTTTATTGAGTATGAGAAAGTCACTACTTGGGAAGCCCGGTTTTCTTCCAACAAATTAGAGGCAAATTATCATATATTATCACCCGCCGTCTGCACTGGATGGTTCAATGGGCAGGTGCACAAGTCGCCGCCACTACAGTTTGGTTAACTTCAAACAGCCAGTTGGAAGGAGCCATTGGCCGAGTTACTGACACGGCTCATACGGGATCATTTATAACCCGCCACAGTCACCTCAACCTTCTGTGGATTCACATCGTGCTATCAACGCCAATGATGTATATCTTCTACTATGGTCAAATATGGAGAATCTCAAGCCAACTCCTCGAGTCGTCTTGAGACTCGGGGGCTACAATGGTATGACTCGGCAAAATTAGTTGGTTTCAATGAATTCAAGAACTCCGTGTCATTGAAGGGAAAAATAACACGGGCCCCGGAGATTATTGCTAGATCAATTAAAATTTAAAAGTCGTCAGAAGATTTCCGGCTCAAAATAAGGAGTCTCGTTTAAAATTCGGTTCAAAAGCCGGCCCAGGGTAAATTTGTCCCTCACAAATTTTTGAAGCTCTCAAATCCGGCCCAAGGTAAATTTGTCCCTCACAAATTTTTGAAGCTCTCAAATCCGGCTCAAGGTAAATTTGTCCCTCACAAATTTTTGAAGCTTCCAAATCCGGTTTAAAGTTCCGGTTCAAAAAGAATTAATTTCTCACAAGTTCGAGGTCTAAGAAAAATTAAAGGTTGCCAAAAAGAACTTTCTGCCATGATGCGCGGTTTAAACATAGGTATCCTGCCTTACGGCTTATCTTATTATGGTCACTTGGGGGCTTCCTGTTCAAACATAGGTCATATTCGAACCTAAGAGAGCATAGTTGTCGATACCCTTTTGATTGGCAAACTGCCGAACCTACTTGGGGGCTTCTTGATCATATCCGAATCATAGCTTAACCCCTTTGGGAATTGACGTCGATCGTATCCGAATGAGCATCGCTAAACAACTCTTAAGGTCATTTGGGGGCTTCCTAATCAAACACAGGTCGTATTCGAACGAAAGAGAACATAGCTGTCGATACCCTCTTGATCAGCAACGCCAAAGCCACTGGGGCTATATGATCGTATTCGAATCATATCTTAACCCCTTTGGAACGGTTTTTTTGATGATATTCGAAACAGAAGCCTCAAAAAAATTTGAAGTCTCTTTTTGCAAACACAATTTTGGGTTTGACTTGAGACCTTTTTTGGATTCTATCTCAAATGTAAATAAGTGTTTAACCCGGCTTGACTTTTGACTATAAGTCGCTAGCTTATGACAATCATCATCTATGTGGAAGCATTGGTTTCAAAAGATTGGGTTATCACCCTTACTGCACAGGTCATGTGAACCGGCAATACAAATTCAATATCACAGTGGTTATATGTGAGATATTATAACCCATCCTGGCTTTGACGCTAAGTCGCCAGGGCATATGTTGTTTAAACTCTTTGCAGGATTTCCAGAAATATGACATATAAATGATTAAGTTCAAGCTCATTACCAAAGTTGATGCTTCAAAATGATTATCCGTTCTGGATTTTTTCAAAGGCTACAAGCCGTCAGATTATAAAAATTCCGGCTTACAATGGAGGCGTATTAAGTCGCCATCGGCCAAGAGCCGCCAGGTATTTAAACTCCGGATTTACTTGTCAACCGATGAGGTATTCAAATCTTTAATAGGCAAAACTAACTGGATTTTCATGATGATATTTAATGATTGAGGTTTTCAAAGTCGCTTTAGCGCAACGGCTATTATTCTTATCAATGGGCAAGATTTATTTTACAATGGAGGAAATAGTCCCAAGTCGCTGCAGGCTTACGACCCGGCACTTGGGGGCTACATTATTCAAATTGAGGTTACATCAAATATACAAGTCTCATGTCGCTGGAAGCATGCAGCATGACACTTGGGGGCTAATGCAAAGTCATTTTTTGCTCAAACTTATTGAAGATCCGACCCATCACATTTTAAATGAGCCGGCCCTTAGGGGCTACCAATTGCTCCTGTCAAAATTCAAGGTACACAAGCATTAATCGATTATATTGAACAATCCACTATTTAGTTGGTGGAGTACAAAGCTCTTAACCTTGTGGACATGGGTTCAAGCCCCATGGTGGAGACTATATTATATGATGTTATTATCAATTATATACAAAGTCCCAGCTCAATATTATCTTACTAAGCCAGCCCTTGGGGGCTACACATTGCTGTTCAAATTTACATGGTTATATCTACAAAGTCCCTGCTCATTATTGTATAATGACCCAGCCCTTGGAGGCTACACTGGTTGAAGTTTTCATGAGCATAAAGCAATTACAAGTCCCAGGTTGCTGCAAGCATGGCAACCCGGCACTTGGGGGCTACATGTGTGGAATATTCAGTTTATATGATTGAGATGAATAAACCGGATTTCTTCAAAGTTGCAACATTTATTGGCGCAAGTGTTAAACCATCACTTTGTTCTGCTCAAGACTTGGGGGCTACAGGTAATATGGATATAAGGGAGAAAAATCTTCAAATTATCGGTTTTGAGAAAATCAGGAGGATCAATTACATAAACCGGTGTCAAAAATAATTATGACCCGGCATCATCTGTTTTATAATCAGGCAGTTTTTGGTAATGAAAAACCGGCAAGTTTTACATCTTCAAGCCGGCTGAATATCAGATGAGTATTTGAAGACCAAAATTATTTAACCCAGCGCCTTGGAAGCCAATTCAAGTGGATTATTCTTCACAATATTTTTTGTGAGAAACCAACATCAGCAAATTGAGTATGAAGCTAGCTTATTTGACCTGGATTTTCTAGATGAAGGAAATGAAAATTGGACTTAAGGATAATCAGGTCCTGTCTCAGGAGAATATTTAACCCAGAGCCAAGGAATTAAGGATGATCAGGTGCCGGCGTACAAGAATTTTTAACCCAGAACACAATCTATCAAAGTTGTTCTTGTGTTTGTTTTACATGATCAATTTAACATGGATAAATCCAAATTAAACTGGGGGCTAATGTCGGGGATATACCCCGCGGTATGACCCGGCCGGATATATGACCCTGCCGAACTTGGCGCTTCACCGATGACCCGCCGGAGGACTGGCGACTCACGGTTCTGGTGGCCTACTGGTGTGATGACTCACGAGCATGAAGACTCATGGGTAACCCGGCGGGTGCTTCAGACGGACGACAAGGCCCAAGGCCCAGTATGCCGGTTCATATAAAGGTGGGCCGGCTTCAGACGAAAGGGATGACGAATATTTCCTTTACGAGGAAGCAAGACCCGGACTTATATTCAACTTGTAAGAAAAGATAGACTAGTCCTAGTCCTACTAGGACTCCACATGTAACCCGCCCCTCTAACTTATATAAGGAGGGGCAGGGCTCCCCAAAATGGGACAAGCTACAAGAAACAATATCTAGGGCTAGACACAAGGAGGAGAGCCAGCTTACGGCGACTCCATCATGATCATAATGAGACCTAGCCACAAACAGCTTGTAGGGTTATTACCGGATGATGTTTCCCGGGGCCCGAAGCTGTCTAAATCCCCGTCTTGTATGTTGCGTCTCTCGATTCCGCTCAACCCCTTCAAGCTACCACATAGATGCGTTGGCCTCGCGACTAAGTCCTTACATTAGGACATCTGCCGTGACAACTCCATGACACAAGCCCTTACTCCATTACTTCTGTTACAGATGTGTGTCAAAGAAAACGTTGTGTGGTTTGTCCTGCTCCTGCGGCGCTGTGTTCCACCCCAGCTTAACTGCTCCAATAACGGAAGGGTTCACCATATCAGGGATCCGCTCTCCAGACTGTCTTTGGCCGCCTCAAATCTTCTTCCCCGCCGCCGGTAGCCACGACAACTACATTACCATCATCAACTGAGCAGATGACCTTCAGGACTACACGGGTCCGCAAGAGAGGTCGCACTCTTCCCTGTCTGCTTACGTTATGCGTCGCTTAATATGATGACATGCTACATTATCGTCATGTTCACCTATTAGACTCCGAGTCAAGTCCAAACTAATGTTGAAACTTGAGTTTTTAAATGGTTGTGGTGTACATATTGGGGCAGCAATCAGTACTACATGTCTACTATCTGGTTAATCTCCGGTGTCTACTATGAGTTTCATGTTGGGTGCAAACAAACATTAAAGGAGCCATTATCTGTATTTTTTAACTAAAGCCATTATCTGCCTGCTATCATTGGTTTTGGGTCTATCCACAGTTTGCTACCATCACTCTGGATTTGTGCATGCACTCCTTACATAATCTCACTATGTTTTATTCCTATGCATGCCAGTTATTGTACACAATGGAACTGATCATGTAGAGCAAAAGAGACGAGCCTTGCGTGGCAATAAAATTTCATGCAGACGTCGTTCCATGGTGGGCGCAAAGGCAGCCGCCCTCCACCCATTTCAGATCATAATCAAGAGGAATATGACTGTTCTGAGGGGGATTCAGAAGGAGAAGACCACTCCTATTTACCCCATGAGGTCTTCGCTCTAACTTGGCATGCTGATGTTGGTAATATCATGCATATTGTGCCTTGCATTGCTTACTGTATACATTAAATATGTCATCTGCTTAGTTTAGACATGCTTTGTGTCAATGCCATCTGTTTTGGTTCTTTATCGTATATGTGAATCAAGCAATGCCATCTTGTCTAGCCAGGCATCATATATGTGAATTTTGCAATGCCACCCTAGTTAGCCAGTCATCTTATATGTGAATTATATCATGCCATCATTTTTTTATTATGTGTTAAATTTGTCAACAATTTTAGTACATTCAATTACTCTTCATGTGCATCAGCCATTCGGCACGGTCATGGAAAAATCTGGAGTGGAAACAAGGTCTTCAGAGCAGATAATGCTATCTGATGAAGCGCATGTCTTGCTAGTTACCGATAGCTCCTCAGAGGAGGATTCAGAGACAGATGACCAGTCAAATTTCCCCCCTGAGGTGCATGCCCTAACTTGGCAGGGTTATGTTACTCATATCGTGCGTATGTTATCTTGCATTGCTATGTCATTTGCTTAGTTTAGACATGCTTTGTGTGAATGCCACCTGTTTAGTGTCTAATTACCATATATGTGAATTATGCAATGCCATCTTGTTGCAAGACATTATATATGTGAATTATGCAATGTTATCTTGTTGCAAGGCATTATATATGTAAACTATGCAATGCCATGCTGTTTAGGCAAGCGTCATATATGTGAATTATATCATGCCGTCCTTTTTTTGTATTTCTCATTGCTTTTGTCGACAATGTTTGTATATTCAACTGCTCTTCCTGTGCATCAGCCATTTGAATTGGTGATGGAGAAATCTGGAGTGAAAACAAGGTCTTCAGAGTAGACAATGCTACCTGCTGAAGCAGATATCTTGCTGGTTACAGATAGCTCTTCAGAGGAGGATTTAGAGGCAGATGACCAGTCCTATTATCCCCCTGAGGTGTATGCTCAAACTTGGCAGGGTTATATTACTCATATATTGCATATGTTGTATTGCAATGCTTATGTTTTACATCATATACACAATATTGAATGCCATCTCCTTAGTTGACACATCATATATGCAATTGCCCTCTGCTCACTTCCTTAGTATATAAATCATATATTTGAATTATGTCATGCCATGATGTTTACATAGACAACATGTATCTGAATTATGGCATGCCAACCCATTTTATAAAGACATAATATAGTTATATCATCTCATCCTGTTTACATAGTCATCATATTTTAAATTATGTCATTCTATCCGTAAATTATATCATGCCATCATGTTTCCATCGACGGCATGTTTGTGATTTATGGCATGCCAACCACTTTAATAGACACATTGTATAGTTATATCATGTCATCCTGTTTACATAGTCATCATATTTTGGAGTATGTCATTATATCTTGTTTAGTTAGCCATCATACATGTGAAATTGTGTCATGCTATCCTGTTTAATTAGCCATCATATATGTGAAATTCTGTCCTGCTATTCTGTTTGCTTAGACAACATAAATGTGAATTATTTCATGCCCTGTTTTCTTCCCTACTATCCATTGCACCTGTCTATCTTACAATATCTGTACATTCAATTACTTTTCTTGTTTATCAGCCAGTTCAATTGGAGGGAGTGATGGCAGTATCTATGGGAGTAAAAACATGGTCTTCAGAAAAGATCATGCTACCTGTCGATGCAGATAGAACCACGGTTGTACTTGCCCAAGAATCAGCCCCACCACACATAACCCACACTCATGCAGATTGTACTCCTACCCAGTTGGACAGAGAACCAGCTACACCCCTTCTCACCCCAACCCCAGCAGATAGACACCCAGTTCCTGTTGACACAGCACCGTCTCCATCACAGAGTACCCAAACACGAGCAGTTAGTAAGGCAACTGCAGTGCCCAAATCACGAGGACCACCACTCCAAACCCGAAGTCAACGCTTAAAGCAGAAGAAGAATTATTCTCAGGTCGGGTTCCGTAGCTATGGTTCATACTACTTTGCTCTTGCATCACTGTATTTACTGATACCAACCAATTTCAAATTTGAAGGATGCAATTGAAACTCCAATGGCGCAGCAGGTATGTTTTAAACCTGTTTCTTCAACGTGTTTGGCTGTTTGCTGTTGTAACTTGCTCTATGTTGATTTCAGTTTCAATTGAATACACTGTTATGTTCTCATGCCATGCACATTACAAGTGTTGTTATTGTTGTGTAGTTTCCCACACTTATATTCTGTCTATGCTGCTTTGTCTTAAATAGATATGATTCGAACTGTATCTATCTTGATTTGGCAACATAAGCTAGAATGGTATAGACCATACAGTGACCATACTACATAGATATATGTTTGTTTCATGCTGTTATCCTGTCCACCTTACTACTGAACTGGTTTACCAAAATGAGTTTCATATACTACATTGTAAACCTGAGATGTGTTTGTTTGTTTCCCTTTTAGAACGCGGATAAAATATTGGAGAAGAGTACCCTATTATGCAATGGTAAAGGAAGTAATGCAGATAAGGTTCAAGATAGTGAGACATCCCTGTTGGTCTCCAAGAAAGCTGATAAAAACTATAATGAGGACACTGAGACAACCCCAAAGTCATGTCTTGATGTAGTGTTCGAGTTACTAGCTACCACTGCTGGCACCAGCTCTTCGAACTCGTTGCCTGAATCAGTTCGGCTTCTTGAGTCTCAACTTCAATTTGAAAGACATCGATCAGATGTTATGCGACAGGAAGCCGAAGGACTGAGGAAGTCCTTGCAGAATTCAGATGCATACTTTCTGGTGCAACAGCAGGCGCTGGAGGACTTAAGCACCAAACAAGAGAAAGTTAATAAGCTTGCTAAGAATCTTGCCAGCATTATGGGTACCTAGGATATTGTTTCTTGAGCTCTTCTGAAGTGGTTTCAGTTCTGGACTTGTTTTGCTGCGGTGTTTATATGCTGTTGTGTTCCCTATATTTGCACTGGTGGCGAACTTTGATGCCCAGTGGATGTAATATGTGTAATAGCCGTGATAGCCTAGTTTAAGTTGCTTACTTCTTTATTTCCTTGTTGTCTTGTTTATTTGTTTGCTTGTAGTCAGTGCAGTTCTTTTTCTGTGGTTTGCTAGTGGCTGCAACAACCTATTTTTTTAATCTAGGCCACAATAACCATTGGCTTATATTTACTGTAGTGACACTGCACCTACAAGCCTTAGAAACAGTGGGCCTTCTACGGGCCGTATAAACAGTGGGCCTTCCACGGGCTGTAGAAACAATGGGCCTTCTACGGGCCGCAGAAACAATGGGCCTTCTACGGGCCTTATCATCAATGGGCCTTATACGGGCAGTATGATCGATTGTACAAACATGAGCCAATAACAGGACGCATTATGGCCGTAAATGGGCTAGAGTTGGAATCGCCCGTTCATGGGCCGACCATAATGGGCCATCATTAATAGGCCGTATTTCATGATGCTATGAAAACGGCCCAACGTGTTAACGGACCACAAATGGGCCGACTGTAACCACGAGCTGAATTTGGCCCATAAGCAGAAAATGACAGTAACGGGTCGTAAGTAAACGAATGCTGGAAATGAGCCCAAGAATAAATGGGCTCTGAGAAGGCTGAAAGATAACATGGGCTGGAAACGGCCCAATGGAATAACGGGCCCTTAATGGGTATAAAGTGATACACTGTTCATTACGGGCCAGTTTCACCACGGGCCGTTAATGGGTGTAAAGTAATACACTATTCATTTCGGGCCGGTTTCACCACGGGTCGTTAATAGGCCAAGAGTTACATAGGGCCTCGTATGGGCCGAAAGACGTCATGGGCCATACATGGACCAGAAGTGAAAACGGGCTGGAATCATATTGGGTGGCCCAGATGATGCTACTGGGCGTAATTCGATAGGGCGTAACGGGCCTTGGGTTAGCGGGCTGTAAATGGGCTATATGCGAATAGACTGTTAACAGGCTTTACATGGGCAGGCCCGCCACCTTTTGACCAAGTCAAATGGGCCGGCCTTTTCACAGGAATGGGCCTCTGTTGGGCCGTGCCACGTGTCGACGTATCATAGGCGCCTTCTGTCCAATGAGTGGATGACATCTGGCCCAGCGGTGAGCCGACACGTGTTTCCTCCAGCCAATGATGATTTTACACGAGGAAAATCTCCATTGGTCGGGGCTGTTAATGGGTTATCGGATCCAAAACCCGACCTGATAGCTTAACGGCGTTCCGTTACGGTGGATGCCACGTGTTGGTCACCCTTGACGAAAGCACTTCTGTGATGCACGATTTATCGTCATGGAAGTGGACACTTCCGTGATGTTAATTTTGGTAATTTCATGGAACACTTCTACGACAGCACAGGTATGACTATATTGATTCTGTCATAAATTTGTCATGGATGTACATGCATGACAAAAAAATGCGACATACTGTGACAAACACGTATCATCACGAAAGTGTATTTTTTTGTAGTGCATCCTGTTTAGCCAGTCATCGTATATGTGAATTGTATCGTGCCATATTTTTTTCCATAATGTATTCCATTTGTCAACAATGTTTATACATTCATCTACTCTTCCTGTGCATCAGCCATTTGAGTCGGTCATGGGAAAATCTGGAGTGAAAACAAGGTCTTCTGAGTAGTCAGTGCTACCTGTCGATGCAGATTTCTTGCTGGTTACAGATAGCTCCTCAGAGGAGGATTCAGAGACAGATGACCAGTCGTATCCCCCCCCTGAGGTTCATGATCTAACTTGGCTGGGTTATATTGCTCATATCATGCATATGGTGTCTTGCATTGCCATGCCATCTGCTTAGATTAGACATGCTTTGTGTGAATGCCTCTTGTTTGCTTTCTATATCAGATATGTGAATTATGCAATGCCATGTTTTTCAGCCAGTTATCATATATGTGAATTATGCACCGCCATGTAGCCAGGCATCATATATGTGAATTATCTCATGCCATCTTTTTTTTCATTACGTATTCCATTTGTCGACAATCTGTGTATATTGAACTACTCTTCATGTGTATCAGCCATTTGAGCCGATTATGGAAAAATCTATAGTTAAAACAAGGTCTTCAGATCAGGAAATGGTACCTGTTGAAGCATATATCTCGATGGTTACAGGGATCTCCTTAGAGGAGGATTCAGAGACAGATGACTAGTCCTATATCCCACCTAGGTGTATGCTCTAAGTTGCAATGTTTATATTTCTCATATGATGCATATGGTGTCTTGCATTGCTTAGTTTAGACATCATATGCACAATATTGAATTCCATCTGCTTAGTTTAGAGATCATACATGCGAGTGCCAGCTACTTAGTATATGAATCAATTATGTCAATTATATCATGCCATCTTGTATACTTAGACAACAAGTATGTGAATTATTTCATCCCAACCTATTTTAGAAAAAAAATATATAGTTTTGTCATGTCATCCTCTTTAGGTACTCATCATATGTTGAATTATGACATTATATCCTGTTAAGTTATCCATCATATATCTGAAACTGTGTCATGCTATCCTGTTTAGTTAGGCATCATCTATGTGAAATTGTGTCATGTTGTCCTGTTTGGTTAGATAACATATTTGTGAATTACCACATCTGTCTATCATACAATGTCTATACATTCAATTTCTTTTCTTTTTTATCAGCCATTTGAATTGGAGGGGTGATGGCAGTATCTAAGGGAGCAAAAGCCCGTTCTTCACAAAAGACAGTTCTACCCGTAGATGTAGATAGAACCATGGTTGTACTGGCCCACAAACTAGCCCCACCACACATAATCGAGACTCTTCCAGATTGCACACTTACACCGTTGGGCAGAGAACCAGATACAACCCATCTAACCATAACCCCAGTGGATAGTAACCCACTTCCATGTCCACCACAGAGTACCCCCACACGAGCAGTTTTTAAAGCTACTGCAGTGCCCAAAGCACGAAGACCACCACAGCTAACCCAAACTCCACGTTTAAAGTAGAAGAGCAACTGTTCTCAAGTCAGATTCCGTAGCTATAGTCCATACACCTTTGCTATTGCATCACTGTATTTACTCATACCAACTACTTTCGAATTTGAAGGATCCAATTGAAACTCCAATGGCGCAACAGGTATGTTTTAAACCTATTTCTTTAACTGGATTGTTGTTCTAACTTCTTGCTCTATGTTGATTTCAGTTTAAGTTGTATAAACAGTTATGTTCTCATGTGATGCACATTACAAGTGCTGCCAATGCTATATAGTTTCTCACACTTATATTCTGTCTATGCTGCTGTGTCTTAAAAATATATGAGTTGAACTGTGTCTCTATCTTGATTAGGCAACATAAAATAGAATGATATGGACAATACAGTGACCGTCGTACATAGATATATGTTTGTTTCATGTTGTTATCCTGTCCACCATACTACTGAACAGGTTTACCAAAATGAGTTTCGTATACTACAAGCTAAACCTGTGATGCGTCTGCTTGTTTCTCTTGTAGTATGCAAAAAGGATATTGGAGAAGAGCACCCCACTATTCCATGGTAGAGAAAGTAATGCAGATAAGGTTCAAGATAGTGAGACAACCCTGTTGGTCTCCACGAAAAGTGATAAAAATGATCTTGTAGACAGTGAGAAAACCCCACAGTCCTGCGTTGATGTAGTGTTCGAGTTACTGGCCAGTACCGCTGGCACAAGCTCTTCGAGCTTGCTGCCTGAATCACTTCGGCTTCTTCAATCTCAGATACGAGCTGAAAGGCATCAGTCAGCTGTGCTGCGACAAGAATCCAAAGGACTGAGGAAGTCCCTGCAGAATTCAGATGCGTACTTTCTTGTGCAACAACAAGCGCTGGAGGATTTAAGCGCCAAACAATAGAAAGTTAGTAAGCTTGCTAATCATCTTGCCAGCATTATGGGTTCCTAGGATATTGTTTCTTGAGCTCTTCTGAAGTGGTTTCAGTTTTAGACTTGTTTTGCTGCGGCGTTTATATGCTGCTTTACTCCCTATATTTGCACTGGTGGCGAACTTTGATGCCGAGTGGATGTAATATGTGTAATAGCCATGATAGCCTAGCATAAGTTGCTTGCTTATTTATTTCCTTGTTGTCTTTTTTATTTGTTTGCTTGTAGTCTGTGAATTTCTTTTTCCGTGGTTTGCTAGTGTCCGCAATAACCTATTTTTTAAAACTAGGCCACAATAACCATGGGCTACATATTTACTATAGTGGCACTGGGCCTCCTATCGGCCATAGAAACAATGGGCCTTCTACGGGCCATAGAAACAATGGGCCTTCTATGGGCCAGACACAATGGGCCTTCTACGGGCCATATCATCAATGGGTCTTATATGGGCCGAATGATCGATCGACCAAACATGGGCCAATAATAGACCGCATTATGGCTGTAAACGGGCTAGAGTTGGAATCGTCCGTTCACGGGCTGACTGATGACCCACAAGTGTAGGGGATCTATCATAGTCCTTTCGATATGTAAGAGTGTCGAACCCAACGAGGAGCAGAAGGAAATGATAAGCGGTTTTCAGTAAGGTTTTCTCTACAAGCACTGAAATAGTAGGTGATAGATAGTTTTGTGATAAGATAAATAGTAACGAGCAAAAGTAAATAAAGTAAATAAGGTGCAGCAAGGTGGCCCAATCCTTTATGTAGCAAAGGATAAGCCTGGACAAATTCTTATAATAATGAAGGAGCTCCCGAGGACACATTGGGAATTATCGTCAAGCTAGTTTCATCACGTTCGTAAGATTCTCGTTCGGTACTTTGATAATTTGATATGTGGGTAGACCGACACTTGGGTACTGCCCTAACTTGGACAAGCATCCCACTTATGATTAGCCCCTATTGCAAGCGTCCTCAACTACAAAAAGGAGTATTAAGGTAAACCTAACCACAACATTAGACATATGGGTCCATATCAACCCCTAACGAACCAACTCATAAACTAGGGTTTAAGCTTCTGTCACTCTAGCAACCCATCATCTACTTATTACTTCCCTATGCCTTCCTCTAGGCCCAAATAATGGTAAAGTGTCATCTAGTGGACGTTCACATAACACCACTAGAGGAGAGACAACATACATCTCATCAAAATATCGAACGAATACCAAATTCACATGACTACTAATAGCAAGACTTCACCCATGTCCTCAGGAACTAAAGTAACTACTCACAAAGCATAATCATGTTCATAATCAGACGTGTAATAATATGCATTAAGGATCTGAACATATAATATTCCACCAAGTAAACCAATAAGTATCAACTACAAGGAGTAATCAACACTACTAGCAACCCACAAGTACCAATTTTGGTTTTGGATACAAGATTGGATACAAGAGATGAACTAGGGTTTGAGAGGAGATGGTGCTGGTGAAGATGTTGATGGAGATTGACCCCCTCCCAATGAGAGGATCGTTGGTGATGACGTTGGTGATGATTTCCCCCTCCCGGAGGGAAGTGTCCCCGGTAGAACAGCTCCGCCAGAGCGCTAGATTGATTCCGCCAAGGTTCCGCCTCGTGGCAGCGGAGTTTCGTCCCGTAAGCTTGCCCACAAATTTTTTAGGACAAAACCCTTCATATAGCAGAAGATGGTCGCTGGAAGCCACCAGGGGGCCCAGGAGATAGGGGGCGCGCCCTTTAGGGGGGCGCCCCCTGTCTCCTGGACAGGTTCGGGCCCCCTGGCCTATTTCTTTCGCTCATAAATTCTTAATAAATCCAAAAAGTGGTTTCGTGGAGTTTCAGGACTTTTTGAGTTGTACAGAATAAGTTTCCAATGTTTGCTCCTTTTTCAGCAAGAATTCCAGTTGCCGGCATCCCCCCTCTTCATGGTAAACCTTGTAAAATAAGAGAGAATATCCATAAGTATTGAGATATAATGTGTAATAACAGCCCATAATGCAATAAATATTGATATAAAAGCATGATGCAAAATGGACGTATCAACTCCTCCAAGGTTAGACCTCGCTTGTCCTCAAGCGGAAACTGAGATTAAGAAATATGTCCACATGTTTAGAGATAGAGGTGTCGATAAAAATAAAATACGGACATGAGAGCATCATGATCATTCTAATAACATCAACATATATATAGATTTTGTCATATGATTTCCTATGTTCAAGTAATAAGCAATTCACAATGTCAAGTATGGTTCATAAACTCCATTGGGAACTAACAAACTATAATCTCAGTCATTGAAGCAATTGCAATTTATCGTAACATCAGAAAGAGTCAATAATAGAGCTTTTCAGCAAGATCACATACTCAACTATTTCGTAGTCCCCCACAATTGTTAACACTCACGCAATACTTGTGGTTATAGTGTTTCAGCCGTACACTGAGAAAGATAGGGGCTTATTGTGTTGCCTCCCAATGTATTCACCTTTAGGTGATGTCAACAATAATAGCCTATGCCAACTTACATTCAATTTGATATATGTGTCAAGACCTTTCAAACGCGAGGAGCTTGCCAAAGGATAAAATGAAAAGGTGGAAAGGTGAGGATCACCTTGACTCAAGCATAAAGTAAAAACATAAAGTAAAAGATATGCCCTTCACAGAGGGAAATAGAGGTTGTCATGCGCTTTTAGGGTTGGATACACAAAATCTTAATGCAAAATAACGTCACTTTGTATTGCCCCTTGTATGTGGACCTTTATTATGCACTCCGTCGCTTTTATTACTTCCACAACAAGTTTGTACAAAGCTTATTTTCTCTGCACTAATAAGTCATGCATATTTAGAGAGCAATTTTTATTGCTTGCATCGATGACAACTTACTTGAAGGATCTAACTCAATCCATAGGTAGGTATGGTGGACTCTCATGGCAAAACTGGGTTTAAGGAAGTTTGGAAGCACAAGTAGTATCTCTACTTGGTGTAGGGAGTTTGGCTAGCATGAGGGGGAAAGGCAAGCTCAACATGTTCAGAAGGTCACTGACAATATACTTTAACTGAGATGTCGGAAAACATAAACCATTACGTTGTCTTCCTTGTCCAACATCAACTCTTTTAGCATGTCATACTTAATGAGTGCTTCACAATCATAAAATATGTGCAAGATAATATATCTATATGTGAACCCCTCTTTCCTTATCACTTCCTATTAATTGCAACAATGACCAAGGCTACGTTCATCAACTCTCAACAATTTTTATGCCTCATACTTTCTATGTGTGAAGTTATCACTATCCATAAGATCAATATGAACTCTTTTGTTCTTTCTACTTTCTCAAGATCATAGCAACATATCAAAGCCCTTGACTCAACACTAATCTTTATTATAGATAGCACACGGACTCGCTTACAAAAAGAGACCACAACGAAAACTCAAAACTACTTGATTATCAAAACTTTGAACTAATAGATCAAGATACTACTAAAAGGATCGAACTAAATAAAGCGGTAAAGATAGGAGTGTGATGGTGATATGATACCAGGGCACCTCCCCCAAGCTTGGCATTTGCCAAGGGGAGTGCCCATACCCATGTGATTATTTCTTCTGAGGTGTCGGAGTTGGGATTGTTGCATTTTTCTTCCCTAGCTTGCGTCTGAGGCTAAAGTTTTCCTCCCTTTGATCTTGATTCTCGAGCTCAAGTTTCATTATCTTTTTGCATAGTGCTGCCTTGTTGTCCTGCAAAAAATGTGGTGGGATAGATTGGACCTTAGCGAGGCTTGACTTCTTGAACTCCACATGCATATCACCAGGTTGAGGACGTGGATCATCCTCTTCATCGGAGCCTGTCTCCTCCTTCCTCTTTGGATCATAGTCTTCTTCTTCCTCTGTGGTCTAGCCATAATGTTCCACATCTGCATATAATTTTGGATTTGCAATATAATCTGCCACGTAACTCTCTCCCTCCGAATCTTGGGACGACATCTTGTTCCAAATCTGCAACAGGAACAGCTCGAAACAAAAACATAGGATATTTGCGTGATACGGTGGTCAAAACCTTCGGGGGTATATATAATGAATTTTTACGGACCAAAATACGTAACATACAAGAAAACGAAGTTTGGGAGGCACACAAGGTGCCCACGAGACAGGGGGCGCGCCCTACAAGGGGGGCGCGCCCTCCTATCTCGTGGGAGCCTCGTGTCCTTTTTGGACTACTTATTTCTTCCTAAAATTCTCAAATAATCCAAAACTGATGAAAATTGCCATTAGAGTTGTTTTGGACTCGGTATACTTACTGTACCACGTACCTATGCCATTTCCGAGTCTGGAACGTTCTAGAAAGTACTCTTATGTACTCCTCTGGGGTTATGGTTTCAATAATATTAGTTTCAACATTGATAGGGTTACCTGAAGTATAATGCTTGATTCTTTGACCATTAACCACCCTCGGATTTGTGCCTTCGAAGTTGTTAATTTTTATAGCACCGGAACGATAGACCTCCTCGATAACTAGGGACCTTCCCATTTTGAGAGAAGTTTTCCTGCAAAAAATCTTAAACGAGAGTTGAGTAATAACACATAATCTTAAACTAGGGACCTCCTCGATAGACCTCCTACGTTAAACTCATGCTTTTGTATCCTTTTATCATGCCAGCGTTTGACTTTTTGTTTGAAGATCTTGGCATTCTCATAAGCTTGGGCTCTCTATTCATCAAGTGAGCTAATATCAAACAACCTCTTCTCACCGGCAAGTTTGAAGTCATAATTGAGCTCTTTAATAGCCCAATATGCTTTATGTTCAAGTTCAAGAGGTAAATGACATGCTTTTCCATAAACCATCTTATATGGAGACATACCCATAGGATTTTTGTATGCAGTTCTATAGGCCCATAATGCATCATCAAGTTTTTTGGACCAATTCTTTCTAGATCTATTCACAGTCTTTTGCAAAATTAATTTGAGCTCTCTATTGCTCAACTCTACTTGACCACTAGACTGCGGGTGATAAGGAGATGCAATTCTATGATTGACATCATACTTAGCAAGCATCTTACGGAAAGCACCATGAATAAAGTGTGAACCACCATCAGTCATGAGATATCTAGGGACTCCAAACCTCAGAAAAATTACTTCTTTAAGCATTTTAATAGAAGTGTTATGATCAGCACTACTAGTTGGAATAGCTTCTACCCACTTAGTAACGTAATCAACAGCAACTAAGATATGTGTATAACCATTGGAGGGAGGAAAAGGTCCCATGTAATCAAAGCCCCAAACATCAAACGGTTCGATAACAAGAGAATAATTCATAGGCATTTCTTGACGTCTACTGATGTTACCTATTCTTTGGCATTCATCACAAGATACGACAAACTTACGAGCATCTTTGAAAAGAGTAGGCCAATAAAAACCACATTGTAGTACCTTATGTGCAGTTCTATCTCCAGCGTGGTGTCCTCCATAGGATTTAGAATGACACTTGCGTAGGATATGTTCCTGTTCATGCTCAGGCACACAACGTCTAATAATACCATCTACTCCTTCTTTATAAAGGTGTGGATCGTCCCAAAAGTAATTTCTTCAATCATAGAAGAACTTTTTCTTTTACTGGTATGTGAAACTAGGCGGTATATATTTAGCAACAATGTAATTAGCATAGTCAGCATACCAAGGTGCAGTACGAGAAGCATTGACAACCGCTAATTGTTCATCAGGAAAACTATCATTAATAGGCAGTGGGTCATCAAGGACATTCTCTAACCTAGACAAGTTGTCTTCAACGGGGTTCTCAGCTCCCTTTCTATCAATAATATGCAAGTCAAATTCTTGGAGCAAGAGAACCCATCTAATGAGTCTAAGCTTAGCATCTTTCTTTTCCATAAGATGTTTAATAGCAGCATGATCAGTGTGAATAGTAACTTTGGAATCAACAATATAAGGTCTAAACTTGTCACATGCAAACACAACTGCTAAGAATTCTTTTTCAGTGGTAGCATAATTTCTCTGGGCAGTATCAAGAGTCTTACTAGCATAATGGATAACATTCAATTTCTTATCGACTCTTTGCCCTAAAACAGCACCTACAGCATAATCACTAGCATCACACATAATTTCAAAAGGTAAATTCCAATCAGGTGGCTGAACAATAGGTGTTGTGATCAAAGCTTTCTTAAGTGTTTCAAATGCGTCTACACAATCATCATCAAAGACAAAAGGAGTATCTTTTTGCAATAAATTAGTCAGAGGCCAAGAGATTTTAGAAAAGTCCTTAATGAACCTCCTATAAAAACCGGCATGACCAAGGAAACTTCTTATACCTTTTATGTCCTTGGGACATGGCATCTTTTCAAGAGCATCAACTTTGGCTTTATCAACTTAAATACCCCTCTCAGAGATCTTGTGCCCCAATACAATGCCTTCATTAACCATAAAGTGACACTTTTCCTAATTCAAGACGAGACTAGTGTCTTCGCACCTCTGCAAAACTCGATCAAGGTTGATCAAACAATCATCAAAAGAGGATCCATAGACGGAGAAGTCATCCATGAATACCTCACAAATCATTTCACAAAAATCGGAAAATATAGCCATCATGCATCTTTGAAAGGTAGCAGGTGCATTACATAAACCAAAAGGCATACGTCTATAAGCAAAAGTACCAAAAGGGCAAGTAAAAGTAGTTTTAGATTGATCCCCTGCTGACACAGGTATTTGAGAGAAACCAGAATAACCATCTAGAAAGCAAAAATGTGTGTGTTTGGATAACCTTTCTAGCATTTGATCAATAAAAGGTAAGGGGTAATGATATTTCTTAGTAGCTTTATTTAACTTACGGAAATCAATTACCATCCTATAGCCTGTAATAATTCTTTGCGGGATCAATTCATCTTTATCATTAGGAACAACGGTAATACCTCCCTTTTTAGGGACACAATGGACACGGCTTACCCATTCACTATTAGCAACGGGATAAATAATACCTGCCTCAAGGAGTTTTAGAATCTCCTTTCTTACCACTTCCTTCATTTTGGGGTTTAATCGTCTTTGAGGATCTCAACAGGTTTGGCATCTTTCTCCACTGAAATTTTATGTTGACATAATGTGGGACTAATGCCCTTAAGATCATCCAGAGTATATCCAATAGCAGCTCGGTGCTTCTTGAGAGTTTTCAATAATCTTTCTTCTTCTTTCTCTGAAAGGTTAGCACTAATAATAACAGGATATATTTCTTTTTCATCAAGATAAGCATACTTTAGATTATCAGGTAAGGGTTTGAGTTCAAACACGGGATCACCCTTGGGTGGAGGGGGATCCATAACAATTTCGACGGGAAGATTATGTTTTAGCATAGGTTCTTGTTTAATGAACACTTCATCTATTTCTTCCCTTTCCTTCATAAACATATCGTTTTCATGGTCTAGCAAATATTGTTCTAACGGATCAGTTGGAGGAACAACAATGGAAGCAAGACCAATAATCTCATCCTTACTAGATGGTTCCTTTTCATGAGGTTTTGTACTAAACTTAGCGAAATTAAACTCATGAGACATACCATCTACACCAACAGTGACAATATTCTTTTCACAATCAATCTTAGCACTAGCAGTATGCAAGAAAGGTCTACCAAAAATAATGGGACAAAAATCATCTTGTCGGGAACCGGGAACAAGAAAATCAGCAGGGTATTTAATCTTTCCACACAAGACTTCAACATCTCTAACAATCCCAATAGGTTCAATGGTGTCCCTATTAGCAAGCTTAATAGTAACATCAATGTCTTCTAATTCAACAGGTGCAATATCATGCATAATTTATTTATAAAGATTGTAAGGTATAGCACTAGCACTAGCACCCATATCACATAAGCCATGATAACAATGATATCCTATTTTAACACAAATAACAGGCGTGCCTACAACAGGTCTATGTGTCTTAGTATCGGGTCTAGCAATATTAGCAGTTTCACCCACGAAAGAAATAACATGCCCATCTAAGTCTTCATCCAGGAGATCTTTAATCATAGCAATACTAGGTTCAACATTAATTTGCTCAGGAGGTGTATAAGTCCTAGTATTACTCTTACGAAAAACATTCGAAGCTTTAACATGATCTTTTATCCTAACAGGAAAAGGAGGTTTTTCAAGATAAGTAGTAGGAATAATAGGATCACTATATGTAATAGTCTTTTCACTACTAGGAAAAGGCCTACTAATGGCGCACCAGTTTTGCCTACTAATGGCGCATCATTGGTGCGCCATTACTAGCACGCCATTAGTAATTTTTACTAATGGCGCACCACTGATGCGCCATTAGTATCTGGTATACTAATGGCGCACCACTGGTGCGCCATTAGTATAGGCCACAGTGCGCCATTAGTATAGGCCACTGGTGCGCCGTTAGTATAGGCCACGGTGCGCCATTAGTATTTTTGAATTTTGAAGGCGGGAAAATAGTAGTGGCGCACCGTCTAACCCCCACCGTGCGCCATTGCTATTTTTGAATTTTGAATTTGGATCTGGATCGTGATTTTTTGCCCATTTTTTGCTAGTTTTTTTTGCTCATTTTTGGCACGATATTATTTCAAATTTTGTTCCTGTTTTTGGATCTTTTACGTTCTTTTGCCGTGTTCTTTTTCCGGAGAGGAGTTCGCCGGAGAGGAGGAGGAGGAGGTCACCGGAGAGGCGCTCACCTACATCGCCGGAGAGGAGGAGGAGGTCGCTGGAGAGGAGTTCACCGAAGCATCGGAGAGGAGGAAGGAGAAACCATGAGGGAATGGGAGGATATGAGGGAGGAGGAGCTCACCGGAGAGGAGGGAGGAGAAACCGTGAGGGGAGGGGAGGGGAGGAGAGGAGGGAGGAGGAGGTTCCCGGAGAGGAGGAGGTCGCCGGAGAGGAGAAGGAGGTCGTCGGAGAGGAGGAGAAGGAGTGGAGGACAGGAGAGGAGGAGATGGAGTGGAGGAGAGGAGAGGAGGAGATGGAGTGGAGGAGAGGTGGAGTGGAGGAGGTGCGCCCAGCCATATATACGACATAGTAATGGCGCACCGTGGGCAGGTGCGCCATTACTAACTTTTTTTTTAATTTTTTGACTTATTTTGAATTTTTAAGGCGGGAATATACTAATGGCGCACCATGGGCAGGTGCGCCATTACTAACTTTTTATTTTTATTTTTTTGACTTATTTTGAATTTTGAAGGCGGGAAGATACTAATGGCGCACCATGGGCCGGTGCGCTATTAGTAACTTTTTTCTATTTTTTTGACTTATTTTGAATTTTGAAGGCGGGAAGATACTAATGGCGCACCATGGGCAGGTGCGCCATTAGTGAGTTTGAATTTTTTTGAATTTTTTTGCCTCTCTAGATCTTAAAAGCCCCGTATCTTTTTTCTGTTAGGTTTTTGAGGATTTTGAAAATGTTTAACGGGGTTCCCCCGATTAAATTCGGATGTAACTTTTCGAGTAGATGATTTTTCATATAAAAAACTTTTTCATTTGAGTTAGTATGCAAAAGTTATGCCCATTTTTACAAATTCTCGAGAGATTTTGCAAATTAAGTCGAAATTCATATTTGCAAATTTTCCCAACAACTAGACCACATATCACATGGGAAACTTATTTTCTTTTATTTTTTTGACATTTTCATCATTTTCTTTTATTTTTTTTAAAACTGAAAAGGCGATCCACCCGGGGGGGGGTGCATTCGGTGGAAGTGGTGGCCAAGGTACTAATGGCGCAACGTAGCATGGTGCGCCATTACTAGTTCAACTAGTAATGGCGCACCACTCCCACGGTGCGCCATTAGTAGTTTTGACAAAAATTTTGAAATTTTTTTTACTAATGGCGCACCCGCGATGTGGTGCGCCATTAGTATTTGGACACTAATGGCGTACCAACACATGGTGCGCCATTAGTATATAGTAATGGCGCACCACATGTCTGGTGCGCCATTAGTGTCAATTCCATCTATAGCCCTTTTCCTAGTAGTGTTTCTTTGACTGTAATAGGTGCAACTACTTTCACTTCAACAGGAGGACTATATTTAAACCACTTCTCTTTAGGGAGATCAACGTGAGCAACAAAAGTTTCACAAAAAGTAGATACTATCTCAGAGTCAAGTCCATACTTAGAGCTAAATCCACGGAAAGCATCGGTATCCATAAAAGATTTAACACAATCAAACTTGGGTGTCATACCTGACTCCTTACCATCGTCGGAACCCCAATCTTCAGAGTTGCATTTAATTCTTTCCAATAAGTCCCATTTGAAATCAATAGTCTTCATCATATAGGAACCAGCACAGGAAGTATCGAGCAAGTTGCGATTATCAAAAGAAAGTCGGGCATAAAAATTCTGAGTAATCATTTCCCGAGAGAGCTCATGATTGGGGCATGAATATAACATTGAATTAAGCCTCCCCCAAGCTTGAGAGATGCTTTCTCCTTCACGATGCTAGAAATTATATATGTAATTATGATCACGATGAACAAGATGCATAGGATAGAACTTTTGGTGAAATTCCAATTTTAATCGCTTGTAATTCCAGGATCTCGTATCATCACATAGCCTATACCATGTCATTGCATCTCCCTTCAGAGATAAAGGGAAGACCTTCCTTTTGACAACATCATCGGGAATACTTGCAAGCTTAAATAATCCACAAACTTCATCCACAAAGATAAGGTGTAAGTCGGGATGCAAAGTTCCGTCTCCTGCAAAAGGATTAGCTAGTAGTTTTTCTATCATACCCGAAGGAATCTCAAAGTGAATATTTTCATAAAGTTCAGTAGGTTGAGGAGCATCTCTTTGCTCCTCTGGTTGGGGTGAAGATACCCCAAACAACCCACTCAAAGTATTAGTTTCCATAGTGACAAGTAACAGAAAATTTCAGCACACTATATAAATGTTTCCTTACCAAGTTCCACTCACCAAGAGCGCTACGCTCCCCGGCAATGGCGCCAGAAAAGAGTCTTGATGACCCACAAGTGTAGGGGATCTATCGTAGTCCTTTCGATAAGAAAGAGTGTCGAACCCAACGAGGAGCAGAAGGAAATGATAAGCGATTTTCAGGAAGGTTTTCTCTGCAAGCACTGAAATAGTAGGTGATAGATAGTTTTGTGATAAGATAAATAGTAACGAGCAAAAGTAAATAAAGTAAATAAGGTGCAGCAAGGTGGACCAATCCTTTATGTAGCAAAGGATAAGCCTGGACAAATTCTAATAATAATGAAGGAGCTCCCGAGGACACATTGGGAATTATCGTCAAGCTAGTTTCATAATGTTCGTAAGATTCTCGTTCGGCACTTTGATAATTTGATATGTGGGTAGACCAACACTTGGGTACTGCCCTAACTTGGACAAGCATCCCACTTATGATTAACCCCTATTGCAAGCGTCCGCAACTAAAAAAAGGAGTATTAAGGTAAACCTAACCACAACACTAAACATATGGGTCCATATCAACCCCTAACGAAGCAACTCATAAACTAGGGTTTAAGCTTCTGTCACTCTAGCAACCCATAATCTACATATTACTTCCCCATGCCTTCCTCTAGGCCCAAATAATGGTAAAGTGTCATGTAGTCGACGTTCACATAACACCACTAGAGGAGAGACAACATACATCTCATCAAAATATCGAACGAATACGAAATTCACATGACTACTAATAGCAAGACTTCACCCATGTCCTCAGGAACTAAAGTAACTACTCACAAAGCATAATCATGTTCATAATCAGAGGTGTTATAATATGCATTAAGGATCTGAACATATAATCTTCCACCAAGTAAACCAACAAGTATCAACTACAAGGAGTAATCAACACTACTAGCAACCCACAGGTACCAATTTGTGGTTTTGGATACAAGATTGGATACAAGAGATGAACTAGGGTTTGAGAGGAGATGGTGCTGGTGAAGATGTTGATGGAGATTGACCCCCTCCCGATGAGAGGATCGTTGGTGATGACGTTGGTGATGATTTCCCCCTCCCGGAGGGAAGTGTCCCCGGCAGAACAGCTCCGCCAGAGCCCTAGATTGATTCCGCCAAGGTTCCGCCTCGTGGCGGCAGAGTTTCGTCCCGTAAGCTTGCCCACAAATTTTTCCAGGACAAAACCCTTCATATAG
>NC_057798.1:652884348-652907851 GCF_018294505.1 Triticum aestivum | reverse complement strand
ATAGATTCTTAATAAATCCAAAAAGTGGTTTCATCGAGTTTCAGGACTTTTGGAGTTGTGCAGAATAGGTTTCCAACGTTTGCTCCTTTTTTAGCCAGAATTCCAGCTGCCGGCATCCCCCCTCTTCATGGTAAACCTTGTGAAATAAGAGAGAATAGCCATAAGTATTGAGATATAATGTGTAATAAGAGCCCATAATGCAATAAATATTGATAGAAAAGCATGATGCAAAATGGACGTATGACAGACCATAATGGGACGTCGTTAATAGGCCGTATTCGATGATGCTATGAAAACAGCCCAACGTATTAATGGGCCACAAACGGGCCGACTGTAATAACGGGCTGAATTTGGCCCACAAGCAAAAAATGATAGTAACAGGCCATAAGTAATTGAATGCTGGAAATGAGCCCAAGAATAGATGGGCCCTGAGAAGGCCGAAAGATAACATGGGCTGGAAACGACCCAATGGAATAATGGGTTGTTAATGGGTATAAAGTGATACACCGTTCATTACGGGCCAGTTTCAGCACGGGCCATTAATGGTCCAAGAGTTACAAAGGGCCTCATATGGGCCAAAAGACGTCATGGGCCATACATGGGTCGGAAGTTAAAACGGCTGGAATCATATTGGACGGCCCAGATGATGCTACTAGGCCTAATTCGGATAGGCCGTAACGGGCCCTGTGTTTGCGGGCTGTAAATGGGCTACATGCGAACAAGCCGTTAAGAGGCTTTCCGTTGGCCGGCCCGCCACCTTTTGACCAAGTCAAACGGGACGGCCTTTTCACATGGATGGGCCTCTATTGGGCCGTGCCACGTGTCGACGTATCATAAGCTCCTTCGGTCCAATGAGTGGATGACATCTGTCCCAATGGTGAGATGACACGTGTTTACTCCAGCCAATGATGATTTTACACGTGGAAAATCCCCATTGGTCGGGGCTGTTAACGGGTTATCGGATCCAAAACCGGACCCGATAGCTTAACGGCATTCCGTTACGGTGGATGCCACGTGTCGGTCACCATTGACGAAAGCACTTCTATGACGCGGGAATTATTGTCATGGAAGTGGCCACTTCCGTGATGATAATTTTGGTAATGTCATGGAACACTTCTACGACAGCACAGGTATGACTATCTTGATTCTGTCATAAAATCGTCATGGATATACATGCATGACAGAAAACGTGGCCTACTGTGACAAACACGTATCATCACGGAAGTGTATTTTTTTGTAGTGTTATACCCAAACCTGCCCCAAATGGGAAAAATATTTCACCACAGCATGTTGATGCCGTTCCATGATAGCATGCCAAGTTACATGAATTTCAGACGAGTTTTGGATTTACTAGAATTTTATAACCATGTATCTCAATGTTTGTAGCCAAGCGACGGTGCCAAGGTGTTTGACATTCATTCCCATATCTTCCATGGAACCTAAGCATGCAACCAATGACACACATTTGTTTTTTCAACCCATTTTTATACACTGGAGCATGTGCATGTAGTTCAAATTTTAATTATGCACATAAATGCATAGAAAACTCAGTTAATGTATAAAAAAATCCAAACAAACCCCGAAAAATTCCAAAATTTAACACGACACTCCTGTTGTTCTATTTTTACTCCAGAAAAAATTTGAAATCAAGAAGAGGCAACCAATATCATTTCGTCCACAAAGGTGACACGTTCCCTACCCGAACCATGAGGCTTGTTGTGAGAAGCTCTGGTTTATGAGAAGCTTATACCCAAACCTGCCCCAAATGGAACACATTTTTTTACCACCGCATGTTTACGCCATTCCATGATAGCATGCCAAGTTTGAAGAAAAGGAAATTTTACAAAGGAAGGTTTACACAGGGCCTTGATGCGTGGGCTGAAGCCCCACAGGACCAAGCATCTTTAGCTTGAGGTATGTATAGTTTGGGACAACTTGAACTTGGCAAACGCTGTTCGGCCAAGGAGGGCATGATAGCCACTTTGGAATGGGGCGGTGTCAAAGATCAAGTCTTCAGATCGGAAATTGTATGGTGAGCCAAATACCGCTTCAAGCGTTACCGTGCCTGAGCAGCGGGCTTCTACACTCGAAATAACCCCCTTGAAGGTGGTGTTGCTGGATTTGATCCTTGATGGATTGATCCCCATTTTCCTCACTATGTCTACATAAATCAGATTGAAGCTACTACCTCCGGCCATTAGGACTCTAGTGAGGTGGTACCCATCGATAATGGGGTCAAGTACCAGGGCCGCCGATCCTCCATGACGGATACTGGTCGGATGGTCCCTGCGGTCCAAGGTGATTGGGCAGGCCAACCACGGGTTGAACTTCGGTGCTACGGGCTCGAAGGTGTACACATCATGCAGCGCGCGCTTCCTCTCCTTCCTTGGTATATGGGTGGCATAGATCATATTCAACGTCATGACCTCAGAAGGGAAGGGTTTTTGGCCTCCACTGTTTGGCCTGCGGGGCTCTTCATCGTCCTTGCTTCATGGGCTTTTGCCCGAGTCTTCAGCTGTGAGCTTGCCGACTTGCTTTGTCAACCAATAATTATGGTTGGTGTGGTTAGCAGGATTTTCAGCAGTGCCATGAATCTGGTAGGGCATGTCCAGGATTGCGTCCAATTTCATTGGGTCGTCGTGGCTGCCTTTAGAAGGCTTTTTTCGTGACCCAGACTTCGGGTTATGGAATCCGGCATTTACTGCCATCTCAACGGCTTCACCTTCGTTGTGGCGATGCTTGTTCTTGTTGCACTATGGCTTTCCATTCCCGTCCCAGACCTCAGAGGTGCCAGGGGCTTCCAGGTTGGTGCTTCTACAAGCCAACCAGCTATCCTCCCCGGCACAGAAACGGGTCATGGGGGAGGTGAGCACTGCCATTGTTTTTGGCTTGTCCTGGCCGAGATGTCATGCTAGCCATTCATCCTGGATACTATACCTAAAGGCGGCTGTAGCTTCGGCATTTAGACAATCAATGATTTGATTCTTCTTAGTCAAAAACCAGTTCCAGAATTGCCGGGATGATTCGTTGGGCTGTTGGATTACGTGACTCAAATCATCAGCGTCCGGGGGCCAGACATAAGTGCCCTGGAAGTTGGCACGAAAGCCGTCCTCGAGCTCTTCCCAACATCCTATGGAGTCTTCGGGGAGACTGTTCAACCAGTGTCTAGCTGGACCCTTGAGCTTCAATGGCAGGTACTTGATGGCATGAAGGTCGTCGCCTCATGCCATGTGGATGTGTTATAGGAAGTCTTTGATCCATACAGCCGGATCCATCGTCCCATTGTAGGGCTCGATATTTATGGGCTTTAAGCCCTTCGGAATTGTTGCTGCATCACTCTATCTAGGAAGGACAGAGGGTGAGTGGCACACTTGACTCGGGCTACGTCACGCCGGAGACTATCTGTCATCCAGGCTCTCTGTTGTGCCCAAGCCCTGTCGCTCCGGTCTAGCCAAGCTTGGTAACTGTCCCGTCTAACAGGAGGGTTGTCTTTGGTTCCATAGATGGACCTTGTCAGACCTACGCGGGCGTCTAGGTCGCGTCGTAGGTCATAATTGTAGGTTGGCCAAAATGGCTCCTTGCCTAGACGGCGGGGTGGAGCGGGAGGCTCTTCAGTTTTGTCGGTCGGCCTATCCCGTCCTCGAGGGGGGCGGTCAGGCTGGTCCACCTGTGTGTGTGTGTGTCACATAGGTACTGGCTCTAACTGCATCAACAAATTGCGGCAGAAGCTTTCGCATCGGGTAACTTTAGGTCTGTCGCTCATAGCCATACCATTCTTTGGCAGCTAGGACTTTGGTCCATCTGTCATTGAGGGTGTCTTGCTCGGCCTTTATTCTCTGTTGCTATTTCTTCAAGCTACGCATAGTGGTAATGAGCTGCCGTTTAAACCGCTCATGATCCAGCGGGTCTTCGGGGACGATGAAATCCTCGTCGCCCAAACTAACCCCCTCTTTAGAGGGGGGAGGTAGTTGATGTCTTCAGAATCACCGAGGTCCTCTAGGTTGAGTGGGTCTTCCTCCTCGTGATTGGCTTGAGGTTGCTCGTCGGTGCCGTGGTCATCGAGGTTGTCAGTGTTGTCCGGAGTGCCGTTCTCTCCGGTGTCCATGTTGCTCGCATAGCTTCGATGTGCCTTGGAGCGACGGTGTTGTCTGCGGCGCCTGTGTGGCTCATCGCTGGGTTTGCCGCTATCCTTCCTGGGGGTATCGTCGTCCTTCAGAGTGTCCACCATGTAAATGTCGTAAGTGGACGTGGCCATCCAGCAGCCGGTGAGGGGGGCTGCGGCGTCGGCGTTGGCGGTGGCTCCGCTATCCTCATCCATGGAGTAGGCGTTTTCCGAAGTGTAGTCCAACATGTCGGTTAAGTCCTCGATTGTGGCCACAAGGTGGGTGGTGGGTGGGACGTAAAATTCCCCGAGGCATGCCTCCAAGGGTTGCTGAACGCAAACTGAGGGCGGATCCTCCCGAATAGCAATCATCTGGATTCGGTCCAACGCCTGGTTTAATAAGGTGAGGGTCGTTGGACTGGTATGCAGCGGCCCCTGAGGCCTGGTTTCTGATGTGGAGGGCAAAAGAATGATCTGGGTCTGGGCTGGATCCTGATCTCCGACGACCGAGATAACCTCGGGGCCCGGGGCCAGACAGTCGTGAGAGACCAAGGACAAGACCTGTTCTTCGGATACTGCTTCCGCATTGGGGCTCCAAGCCAAGTTATCAAGGGGAGTTTGGCTAGGGATGACTCCTGGCCACTGAACGCAGACCCCTCGCTAGGGCTGAAGGCCGTAGGCGTGTTACAAGGAGAGGGTTCGGCCGAAAGTGATTCTCGGTGTCCGAACATTACTTCCGCATTCTGACCGGATGATGGGTCTTCCGCGCATATTGGGGGCGTGATCGAAAGGGATTCTCGATCTCCATTCGAGGTGGAGACATTTGAGCTCGAGGCCGGATGAGGGATTGGGGTTGATGTGTAGATTGGATCGGGGGACAGATCCGGAGCGGGCGCAGCGAATCCGGTGAAAACCAAATAGCCTTGGGCGTCCGCAATGTACTCCAGATTGCCGAATCGAATCTGGTGCTTGGGGGCAAAGTTGTTGATTTGATCTAGATGACTGATGTGTACTACACAACTTTATTCTTGTAGACATGTGTAGGGCCTCCAAGCGTAGAGTTTTGTAGGACAGTAGCAATTTTACCTCAAGTGGATGACCTGAGGTGGTCTCTCTCAAACAACCCTGCAACCAAGTCAATAAATCTCTTGTGTCCCCAACACACCCAATACAATGGCAAATTGTATAGGTGCACTAGTTCGACGAGGAGATGGTGATAAAAAGTGTAATATGGATGGTAGAAATATATTTTTATAATCTGAATAAATAAAAACAGCAAGGTAGCAAATAGTAAACGGGCACAAAAACGGTGTTGGAATGCTTAAAAATGAGGCCTAGGGTCCGTACTTTCGCTAGTGCATCCTCTCAAGAATGCTAACATAGTTGGACCATATGATTATCCCTCAAAGTGCAATAAAGAATCACTCCCGAGTTCCTATTAGCGGAGAAAAAAAGATAGGAGTTGTTTGTAGCTTACGAAACCACCTCAAAGCTATTCTTTCCGTTCGACCTATTCAAGAGTTCATACTAAAATAACACAAAGCTATTTTTTCCGTTCAATCTATCCTAGAGTTCGTACTAGAATAACACCAAAGAAAATTCATATTCATAATACTCAATCCACACAAAGAACTATAAAAAGACCCCAAAGTTTCCGTCAGAGAAAAACATGCATCAACCCTTATGCATAGATTACCCCAATATCATCGCGGGAATCCGCGAGTTGAATGCCATAACACATATCAAGTGAATCAATAAGATACCTCATTTTCACCTCTAGTATCCATATTGAAAAACATATATCATGTGTTCTCATCTCTAGATATTCATTCCGACAAGACAATACTTTGAAGGGTAAAGATTCAATTCATCATAACAAGAGTATAGAGGGGAGAAACATCATATGATCCGACTATATTAACAAAGCCCATGATATAGATCATGAGAGAGAGAGAGAGATCAAACACATAGCTACAGGTAAAAACCCTCAGCCCTGAGGATGGACTACTCCCTCCTCATCATGGTGTCCACTGGGTGTGACACTCCAAAATTTTTATTTGGTTTTTATCAAAAACTTTGTGGTTTTTGAGGAGAGGCCATTTATAATTTTTCTTTTTCAGAAAAACCTTCCACTTAAAAACTTCCTTTGCTTTGGCAAGGATTTTATTTTTTCAAACTTTGGTGTTTGATCTTTTGAAAACTCCTTCTCTGTTGGTTCCCTCTCAAATTCATTTTTGGGAGTTTAATTTGTTTTCTTTTAAAATGAAACTCTATGAAAATTTGAGATTTTCATATCTTGGAACCACCCATGACTTGGCATTTTTGCCCATGTGGTAAAACCCCCTCCAAAACCTCCCCTACACCTTGTGATCAACCTAAGTTCTCTGTCCCAACTAATCCAAACAAGTTTTGGATTTTATTCTAATTATATTTCCTCTCAAATCAGTTCTGAAAATTATTTGGAGCCTGAGTGATTTTCAAAGCAAGTACCCTATTGCATTTGAGTTTTGACCTCAAACCAACTCTCCTGGATAGTCCTTGGTACCCACAACCCAGAACCATCTTGATCCACTCCTCCTCTTTTCAAATTTTTCAAAATTCAGTCTCTGCAAGTTTGGACCAGATTTGCCAAATTTGATGAAATTCATATCTACACTACTCCAAAAATTCCACCAAAATTCAGGCAACCTATTTGAGCAATGAGAAGCCACTCCACCAAGTTTCAGCTCAAGGAAAAATCCCCAGAGGCCAAATTCATTCTGTCGAACACCTTGCATGCACTGTTGCTCTTCAAAATTCAGAAAATTCAGTTTCAGTGTCATCTTGCGTTCGTCAGTTTCACTCACGCGTTCACAGTGCACTTGGCACGTTCCTCGTAGCCCCTCCCTCTTGTCCGGAGCTTCACACGCGTGCGTGGAGCCTTCCTGGCATCGGTGGCGTGCTGGCCCGCCCTCGCCGGCGTCTTCTACGGCGTCGTGACCTCCCGTGGCGGCCGACAGAAGGCACACCACGGCAGAACGCCGTTTAGCGCCGCCCAAAGCCCCTTGGCTCTCCGCGTGTCCCTGCCGTGCCAGCGCACGCCCGTGGCACCGTCGCCGTGGCCCGGAAAGCATGGAACGTGCTCCCTGCCGCCGACGGGCCGCGCCACCCCCGTTCCGTCGAGCTCACCCATAGCGCCAAACCCCAGCCCGTTTAGCGCCTAAATGGGACCGGTGGACCTCAACGGCGCTGCCCAAGCCCATAATCCCCCTGCACATCCACGGCACCGCCGTAATCTCTCGCTGGAGATCCCCGTTCACGGCAACCGCCTCGGACCGCCTATAAAAAGGGCTCCCGAGCTCACCCTTGTGCACACCTCATCCCCACTCCTCACCAACACCACGCCAGGCCACTCGGAGGACCTCGAGGAGGTCTCCTTCCCCAACTCCGGCCGCCCCGATCCGCCTCGGCCTCCAGCACGATTCGCTCCGGTGAGGCCATCTCCGGCGCCCAAACCCCGTCTGTTACCCTCTCTAGCCACCAGAAGCCTAACCCCCTCGTCAATTTGATCTCTACAGCCCTCTCCGACGAGTTCCTCGACCACCCGAGCCGCCGTCCGCCGGAGCAAAGCTCGCCGTCGACGTGGTACTCGCCGGCGACCACCACCACCACCAACCGACGCGGAATGGCGCCCTGAGCACGGAGGTACCCTCCGATCCCCCTGCCTCGCCGTGGATCGCTGCCGGCGACCACCGCGGCTCTCGGGCGCCGACGAGCTCCGTTTGCCTTTTTTTTGAAATTCAAACCTGACGCGTGGGACCCCACCGTCAGCCTCTCTGCTCTCTCTGTTGAAACGTTTTCTGGAAGCGCCTTCGGGCAAAGTACGTTTTCCCTTTGAGCTGGCGTAGTTTCTGCCGAAGCGTTTTCTATTTTTATAAGCTAGCCCCTGGAAACTTTCTGTTTCATTACAGATGAGTCCCTGGGCAAAAACCCTTATAACTTTTAAGCAGAAAAATATTTGATTGATTCTTTTTCTGTTCTCTTTAAAATTTTGTCTAGTTTTTTATCTGATTTATTTGAAAAATATTTGGTTTACTTTCTGTGCACTCCTTGGTATTTACGATAGCGCATATATTTTCTTTATACCGTAGATACCGAAGGAGGTGACGGAGCCGCGAACTTCACCGAGCTAGGCTCCGACTACTCTGAACCAGGCAAGCATGTTTGAACTTTTGATATGATGAGTGTCTTGGCATGTTTTGCACTTAGTTAGTTTTATGGCATATTGAGAAGCATATCGATGATCGTTATTTTTATGTGATAATGAGGTAAGTGAGTTCGATGATCCATATGTGAATGGATGTGAGGATAAATGGCCATGTGTTGGTGTCACACCCTAGCTAGTTCATGCATTAGAGTGTTGCATCATGTTTATTATTTCATCAGAAACCTGAAATGGGGATGACAGAACCCCCAGCTCCCTCTGAAACCAACTAGGGTTTACTAAAAACTTTTTCAATGAACCTGAAATGCCCTTCTAAAATGCCCATCATTTTTGTCTTGGTTCAGAACCTCTGCCAGAAGTGATGCACATTTTCCCAGGCCATCTCAGGGTTTTTGAATTAAATCATAAATATTTGAATTTGGGCATTTAAAATTATATAAAATATTTAAATGCTCAAATATCTCCAAACTAAAATGTTTCATGTTGGAAATAATCCAACTATGGACCAGGAGTAGTTTGGTGATTTTAGGAGTTGCCTAAGTATTTTTATTAATTCAACAAAGTTGCAGAAGTATTAAAAAAACAGAAAACAGAAAAAAATAGAAAGACCTACCTGGCGCCCAGCACCCGGCCCACCCGCCGACCCAGCCCAGCGCCGCTCCAGTGAGCTGCTTGCCGGCCAGGCAGGCAGGCAGGTGCCCGACGGCGACCGCAGCGCGCGCCACGCAGCTGGCTGCCGCCCTGCTCCACCTCCTCGCCTCGGGGCTGGATGGATGAGCTCCACGCAGCGCCGTGAACCCGCAGGACATCTCCATTCTCCCCCAACCCCTCTCTCTCGCGGTCCCCCGCCATGGCCGACGCCATCGCCGCCACCCCCTCGCCGTAGCCATGCCCTCCGTCAACCCCACGCCGTGCCGCCGTGTCCAGGAGCTCCGCCACCCTCCTCTCCTTCGAGCAAGCCGAGCCCCGAGCGCTCGCAAGGCCCGAGCCCACCGCATCGACCTCGACCGAACCACCGTCGCCGGAGATCCCCTTCAACGCCATCGTCGCTCCGGTCCGTCCCCGGCCGCAACAAGGGCTTCGTCGAACTCCCCGTGAGCTTAGCCATCTTCCCCTCCCTTCCTCTCTTGCTCCCGAGCCGTGTAGCAACCTCCCAGAGCTCAACCGCACCCACCGCCACGGAGCTCGTCGCCGACGTGCTCCCGGTCACCCTCCGGCCACTCCACGGTGTCCATCATGCTCACCGCGTCACGTAGCACCTAACTAGCTACTCCCCGCACCTCACCGACCCCTCTTGCGTCAAGTTCGACTTCGGCCGAACTCCAGTGGCCGCCAAAGTCGTCGCCGGCGCCAACTCCGGCAACCCCGACCCCAACGGACTCCACCAAGAGCTGCGGTTCGTCCTCAGCTCCTCTCCGGTGGCCTCCGCGGCTCGTTTGGTTGCCGGAACGGCAAAAACCACTTCCGCCGCCGCGTCGGGCTCGCCGGCGGCTAAACGCCGCTGCAGCCGACCCAGGTTTGACCACGGGTGGGCCCTGGTTGACTCTCCTGAGTCAATGACAGGTGGGGCCCAGCCCTGTTAACTAATTAGGATTAGTTTAAATTAATTTAGTTTAATTAATCACACTGACACGCGGGACCCACTGTCAGGTTTGACCAGGACCGTGTCCCGTTGACTTGCTGATGTCACACTGACGTCAGGCTGACGCAGTAATTGATTTTCTAGATTTAATCTAATATAGGAAATTCCAGAATATAATTTAAACTTCAAAAATTCATAACTTTTAATCTGTAACTCCAAATCAGACAAGTTATATATGAAAAATGATCAGAAAAATCCAACATATCCATCTGTACTATTTTCATGCATGATGAAACAAGTTAACTTGATGTTTAATGCAGAACAAGGTAAAACACTTTAAAGGGCCATGTATGAGTTTGAAATTTGAATCTTTGGTTCAAATTGGTTCAAACCCTTCTGGTCTTAGTTGCATTAGCCCAACACACTCATATTGCCATGTTTCATGCATGCATCATATTGTTGCACATTGTTTGGTGATGGTTGTGTATCGGTGTTCTTTGCGGCAGGTTCTGCCTCCGAGGAGTACCGTGATTACCCTAACGAAGAACCGTATCAGTGCATCGAACCATTAGGCAAGCAACCAACTATTTGATCATATCGATACAATCCCATGTTCTCGCTCCTGCTCTCTTTTGCTGCATTAAGACAACGCGTTTCAAACTGCTGTGTGCTACGGTAGTTGAACCCACTTCCTCTTCATGACCTGTCATTGCCACAGTAACTAGATGAAACCCACTAGCATGTGTAGGAGTTGATTGAGCCATATGTATGTGTTGTTCCTACCTTGCTATGCCTGCTATGCTTAGAGTCGTGTCAGGTCTGGTTCATCTGGGTGATGGGCTAGAGTGAAATGATTATGTCGGTAATGAGAGTGGTGTGGTGAACACGATTTGGTAAAGGTATCGATGAGAGGCCATGTAGGAGTACATGGTGGGTTGTTTCATTGAAGCCGACCTTAAGCACTGAGATCTATATATGTGATTTAAGATACAGCTACTACCATGCATTGGGCCCTGAAATATGACCCCGCTCGACTTCTTATTCACCCTAGTTCTCTGTCCAGGAGTTGCAAGTAGTTTTTGGTGTTTGTAGCCTACTGGAGGCCGTGGACAGCGCTGACCGTAGGGGTGGGCTGTGATGCGGTAGGTACGTGGCACGGTGTACCGAATACCCGTTAGGTATCTCGGGAACCCTGTTCACATCGTTCGGGGCCGTATGGGAAACCTCGGCCGGACTCCCTGCGGATGGAACCTGGATAGGCGATAAACCTGGATTGGAGACTTAGGTGTTTAGGTAGGTCGTGGTCTACACCCACGTCAGCTTTCGCTTGAAGTCTGCCGAGCACATATCGTGTGCAGACGCTAAGTGGTGGAAACATGTATGAGGAAGTACACCCCTGCAGGGTTATCATGATCTATTCGAATAGCCGTGTCCACGGTAAAGGACTGCTTGGTTGCCTATACAGTTCATAGACAAGTAAATGGAAACTACTAAAAGCCTCAAGATAAGTGTGAGTGCCGAGGATGGCTCTTCCGTAGGAAGACGGAGGTGGATCCTCGGTAGTGTATTGAAGTGGTGAGTAGTTAACTCGTGTACGCAAAACCATTTCAAGTTGGAGTCTCGTAGAATAGTCTAGCCAAGAGTCGAAGCTGGCTTGCTGCAATAACTCCACCAACCCTTCTTGATAATGTGCATGTATGTAGGATCTGATGTAAGTCTTGCTGAGTACCTTTGTATTCATGTTGCTATAATTTACATTTTTACAGAAGACGCTGCAACCCCTTCTGATGGGTTCTTCGTAGACGTTGACATCAATGAGTAGGCTAAGGCCCAGGTGGTGATCCTGAGCTTGTGAAGGACCACGTAGTATAGCTAGGCTTTCCAAGCCTCTTTTATTTTACTAGTTGTCTGTACTCAGACAAGCTACCTCCGCTGCTGGTTTGTATGACTGTATGACTTGAATGTTGGGTCGTGTGACCCGTACCTATGTATATGTTATGTATGGCTCTCTGAGCCTTAAATAAAGTACTTGTGTCGTAGAGTCATGTTGTGATGCCATGTTGTATTTGCACATATCGAGCATACTGTGTGTATGTTATTGAAATGCTTGGTATGTGTGGGATCTGACTATCTAGTTGTTTATCTTTAGTAGCCTCTCTTACCGGGAAATGTCTCCTAGTGTTACCGCTGAGCCATGGTAGCTTGCTACTGCTCTGGAACACTTAGGCTGGCCGGCATGTGTCCTTCTTTGTTCCGGTGTCTGTCCCTTCGGGGAAATGTCACGCATTGAGTACCGGAGTCCTGTTAGCCCGCTACAGCCCGGTTTACCGGAGTCTTGCTAGCCTAGTGCTACAGCCCGGACCCACTTGCTGATGACCGACACGTTCGAAGCTGGGTCATGGATGCCTGTCCCTGTAAGTCTGTGCCACTTTGGGTTTACGACTAGTCATGTCAGCCCGGGCTCCTTATCATATGGATGCTAGCGACACTATCATATACGTGAGCCAAAAGGCGCAAACGGTCCCGGGCAAAGGTAAGGCAACACCCGTGGGATACCGTGCGTGAGGCCGCAAAGTGATATGAGGTGTTACAGGCTAGATCGATGTGACATCGAGTCGGGGTACTGACAGCGTTGGTATCAGAGCCGGACTGCCTGTAGGTTCTCCAAGCCAAACTGGTCGATGTTGAGTCTAGAAATTCTTTAGTTATATGTAGGGGAATTGTTTGTGGGTTGGAACGTAAGGCTCTTTTTTACTCCTTTATCTTATGACATTCTGATCTGAGTGAGTCTATTCTTCCACCGGGGGTTAAGGAATTAGGATCTATTCTCTCTATCAGGATCACGTGTTACTAATCAGTAGTACCTTATAGGTTTGATGGATACAAGCCTAGTTCAGTTCTACTATCACCTTATGTTGTTAGGATGGACTCAGAACTTTGATATGATGATGTTGAGTGTGTATGAAATCCTTTGTCAAATGTCTCAAAATCCTTTTTGAGCATTTACAGCTGTTATGCTGCCGAAATTTTGCTAGAAATTCTAATGCCTTTGCATTATGGTTGTGCTTTCAGATGGCCACTCGCGACCTCAATCAAGTGGTTCGCTTGACTCGATGCCTAGATGTACCCGGCCATACCGCCATGTTGGTCAGGGTAATGACTGAGGCTGGATACCGTTGGTATCCTGAGTACACGGTCGAAGAGCAATTTCGAGATTTTAATCAAAGCCAGTATCTCTGCACTGTCAGGATATTTCCATCTTATCCTGGATCCACCAAGCCCCTTCACTGCTCCTATGGACTCGGGGTTACTATTGAGATGGCTGTGCAGGACGCCGCCTACTCTATGATGACCATCATGCGAGTCGGGTCTGGTCTATTTCGGGACTCTGATTTCCGATATATGCCAGGATCACTTCCGGGAGCACAAGGGTATCTCCAGGCTATCTATGCTGACCCCACTCAGGAGGATTCACGGACTCGCACCACTGCTGAGATGCTCGAGGATAAGGACCGTGAAAATCAGGTCTTGAGGCTAGAGCTTTTCAATACCCGTGCTGACCATTGGGCCACGTTGACTCGATTTGCACCGGCGGTGCAAGGTGGATATTCGGATATGCGTGATCTCTATCCTGTGAGATCTGCTCTGCCAGACGTGATGGGTTGGGGTGATGTAGGAGGCATCACCCCACCTCGCGGTCCCCGCAGGCCACCGTATGTTGGTCCAAGACCTCATCCTAGCCCCTATGGTCCACAAGCTCCGCGAGATCGTCTGTTCCCGGATGATCATGTTGAGCTTCCAGGCTATGGAGGTGATTTCTACCAAAACTACTACGGATCGGTCTGAGTTAGTGGTAGTATCACTAGTTTGAACTAGCTGTGTCGTCTATCGTCCTGCGTGACTCGTGGGATATGACCTAGTTGTACAGCCTTCCGGAGGTGTAGAAAAATAATGTATAGGAGCTTGGGATGCCTCCGATGAGATGTAATCTTCTTTTCACCATAATAGTACCTTGTTTGGTCTTGTACTAAACCTTGTATGGTGTGTATGACGATGGAATAAAAGGAGCAGTTTCTGTATCTACCATGTCATACCGATGATCATCTTGCATTCCGAGTTATTCCTTACATTCTGTATCCTGTGTCGGGATTTTATCATTCTGACTAAATCATTGTCTTGTTTACTTAGGATGGTCAACACGCGCACTAACCCTGCTGCCCAAGAGCAGGCCGAAGGCAGTGAAGTCAGGAATGCAAATCTGCCTCATCCTCCTTCCCTAGCCGAGGTTATGATGGAAGCCGAAAGAAACAAGCGGGAGACCAACCGTTTGTTGGAGCGTATTGAACAGAACACAGCACACCATCAGAGGACCAACGTGGTGTCACCCAGTGATTTCATCAAGTTACATCCACCCACGTTCCACCACTCCGTCGAGCCTCTCGACGCTGAAGACTGGCTTCGCAGTATTTCTCACAAACTGCGTTCTGCGCTAGTAGCTGAGGCTGACAAGGTCACCTTTGCTGCATATCATCTTGAAGGCCCCACCAGTCTCTGGTGGGAGAATTAGGGAGCTGTGCGCCCAGCGGGCCATGTCACTACTTGGGCTGAATTCAGCGAGGCTTTCCGTGAACATCACATTCCGGAGGGTCTCATGGACCGTAAACGTGAGGAATTTTGCAGTTTCACTCAGGGCCGACTCTCTGTGGATGCTTACAGCAGGGAGTTCGGTAACCTCGCACGATATGCCACTCAGGAAGTTTCTACTGATGCCAAGAAGCAAGCAAGGTTCCGTAAGGGGCTTAGTCCTGAGCTTCGCCGCGACCTCCGTCTGCATGAGTGCACATCTTTTCAGAAGCTTGTTAACAAGGCCATCAGTGCTGAGACTGGTCAGACTGATTATGACGCAACACGCAAGCATGGCCGTGACGTGGGTTCCTCATTCGGTGCTGGTCCTCAGAAGCACCGCGTGTGCGTGCCCAACACTGCCCTGACACCCAGGTTCACACCGAGGCCATCCTTCCAGGTGCCTCGCCCCGTTCAACAGTCTGCACCAGCCAAGCCCTATGGTGGTCCAACCAACAGTGCTCCTCCACGTACCAGCTCCGTGACTTGCTTCAAGTGTGGGGAATCTGGCCACTATATGCGCGAGTGCCCCCAGACCAACCCCAACCAACCTGCTAAAGCTGTTGGTCGTGGCAAGCCAACAGGTAAAGTGTTCCACGCCAAGCCGGCCACCGCTACACATGGCCATGTCAACTGTATCTCTGCCGAAGAAGCCCAAGAGGATCCCAACGTCGTTCTCGGTACGGTCCTTGTTAATTGCCACCCGGCATCTGTTCTTTTCGATACAGGAGCATCTCATTCATTCATATCCAAGAACTATGCTCACTTGCATAACACCGCATTCTGTGACATGCCATCCTCTATGGTAATTCAAACTCCGGGATCCAAATGGCAAACTTCTAGAGTAAGCCATGGAAATGAAATTCAAGTCGACAGACTTGTTTTCCTCGCATCTTTGATAGCCCTTAAATCTTCAGATATTAATATCATCTTGGGTATGGACTGGATGTCAGCTCATCATGCCAAAATTGATTGTTTCTCTAGGACTGTTCGACTCACCCATCCCTCGGGGAAGATAGTCAATGTCTTGACCCGAATAGCCAAGCGACAGTTATATTCTCTTAGCGCCAGCCCTTTGCCAGACCTTGAGGACGTTCCGGTAGTCCGTGACTTCCCGGATGTCTTCCCAGAGGAATTGCCAGGTGTTCCACCTGACAGGGATGTTGAGTTCGTAATAGACCTTATTCCAGGAACCGTCCCGATTGCTAGAAGACCCTATAAGATGGCACCACTAGAACTAGCCGAGCTTAAGAAACAACTCGATGAGTCCTTGAAAAAGGGTTTCATCCGACCTAGTTCATCTCCGTGGGCTTGCCCCATCCTCTTCATCAAGAAGAAGGATGGTACGGACCGGATGGTTGTAGATTATCGACCTGTCAATTTGGTCACAATCAAGAACAAATATCCGCTCCCCAGGATCAACGACCTGTATGATCAGTTCGCTGGATCCTCAGTCTTCTCCAAAATGGATTTGAGGTTGGGCTACCATCAAATCAAAATCAGGAACGGGGACATTCCTAAAACGGCCTTTGTTACTCGTTATGGCCAATACGAGTACACCGTCATGTCCTTCGGGTTAACCAACGCCCCAACCACCTTTTCTCGGTTAATGAACTCAATCTTCATGGAGTATCTGGATAAATTCGTCGTGGTTTACCTCGATGATATACTCATCTACTCCAAGAACGAGGAAGAACATGCCGAACATCTAAGGCTAGTGTTGAAGAAACTTCGAGAGCATCATCTTTATGCCAAATTCTCTAAATGTGAATTTTGGTTGTCAGAAGTGACCTATCTGGGTCATGTAATATCTGGTAAAGGTATTGCTGTTAACCCTGAGCGAGTTCAAGCCGTCCTTAATTGGACTCCACCTGAATCGGTCAAGCAAGTTCGGAGTTTTCTGGGCTTAGCGAGCTATTGCCGTCGCTTTGTCGAGAACTTCTCCAAAGTTGCTAAACCTCTAACCGAACTCCTCAAGAAAGATAAAAAGTTCGAATGGACTCCACAATGTGAGCACAGCTTTCAGGAACTGAAAAGACGCCTGACTTCTGCTCCCGTACTGGTACCGCCAGACTTCTCTAAGGACTTTGTTATCTACTGCGACGCCTCGCGACAAGGACTAGGTTGCATTCTCATGCAAGATCGACACGTAATTGCTTACGCTTCATGGCAATTGCACCCACATGAGGAGAATTATCCTACTCATGATCTAGAGCTTGCAGCCGTAGTCTATGCACTTAAGACCTGGCGACATTACCTCCTCGGTAATCGTTGCGAAATATTCACTGATCACCAAAGTCTGAAGTATATCTTCACCCAACCGGATTTGAATCTCAGGCAAAGACGTTGGGTTGAGTTGATCACAGATTTCGACTTAGGAATAACTTACACCCCAGGGAAAGCCAACGTCATGGCTGATGCGCTAAGTCGTAAATCTTATTGTAACAACCTGATGTTACAACAAAGTCAACCGCTTCTCCATGAGGAATTTCGGAAGCTTAACCTTCACATTGTTCCTCAAGGATTTCTTTCCACCTTGGTGGCGAAGCCTACTCTTACGGATCAAATCATCGCTGCCCAAAAGCGAGATAAGGGAATATCTAAAATCAAGGAGAACATTGCTAGCGGAGGTGCTAGTTGTTTTTCCACAAATGATCATGGTGTTGTGTACTTTGAGAACCGTTTAGTGGTTCCCAAAAACCAGCATCTACGGCAGTTGATCCTTAAGGAGGCTCATGAATCTCCTCTCACCATTCATCCCGGTAGTACCAAGATGTATCAGGACCTACGCCAGAGGTTCTGGTGGACTAGGATGAAGAGAGAAATTGCTCAGTATATTGCTAACTGCGACGTCTGCCGTCGTGTAAAAGCAGAGCATCAACGGCCTGCTGGCACCCTTCAACCCTTAGCTATTCCTGAATGGAAATGGGATAAAATTGGTATGGATTTCATTACCAGTTTTCCCAGGACCAAGAGAGGGAATAATGCTATCTTCGTCGTTGTCGATCGTCTTTCCAAAGTGGCCCATTTCTTACCTGTTCGTGAGAGTATAACTTCTAGTCAATTGGCAGATTTATACATCTCCCGAATAGTGTCTCTCCATGGTGTTCCTTTGGAAATTAACTCGGATCGAGGAAGTCTTTTCACCTCTCGATTTTGGGAAAGTTTCCAAAATTCTATGGGAACTCGCCTTTCTTTTAGCACCGCTTTCCACCCTCAGTCGAGTGGTCAAGTAGAACGCGTCAACCAAATTCTAGAAGACATGCTTCGAGCCTCTGTTATCTCATTCGGAATGGATTGGGAGAAGTGCCTTCCATTTGCCGAATTCGCTTACAACAACAGCTATCAATCTAGCTTGGGTAAAGCCCCTTTTGAAGTTCTCTATGGACGACGGTGTCGAACACCCCTTAACTGGTCAGAAACCGGGGAAACACAATTCTTTGGCCCGGATATGATTCAGGAAGCGGAAGAGCAAGTTCGCATCGTTCGTGAAAAGTTGAAAACAGCCCAATCTCGTCAAAAGAGTCAATATGACCAAAAACATAATGCTATGACTTTCGAGGTTGACGAGAAGGCTTACCTTCGGGTTACTCCTCTGAAGGGAACCCATCGCTTCGGTATCAAAGGCAAATTGGCTCCCCGTTACATTGGACCTTTTCGTATTCTCGCTAAACGAGGAGAAGTTGCCTACCAGTTGGAACTACCTCCGCATCACTCCAGAGTCCACGATGTTTTCCACGTTTCTCAACTCAGGCGTTGCTTCTCGGATCCTATCCGTGGAGTGGACCACGAAACGCTTGATCTCCAAGATAATCTCACGTATCGAGAGTATCCCATTCGTATCCTCGATCAGGCCGAGCGTACCACTCGACGTCATAATATCAAGTTTCTCAAAGTTCAATGGTCGCACCATTCTGAGGATGAAGCAACTTGGGAAAGGGAGGATCATCTTCGACTCGAGTACCCCGCCTTCTTCCCGGAGGAACCCAAATCTCGGGAAGAGATTTTTTTTGAGTGGGGGTGAGTTGTCACACCCTAGCTAGTTCATGCATTAGAGTGTTGCATCATGTTTATTCTTTCATCAGAAACCTGAAATGGGGATGACAGAACCCCCAGCTCCCTCTGAAACCAACTAGGGTTTACTAAAAACTTTTTCAATGAACCTGAAATGCCCTTCTAAAATGCCCATCATTTTTGTCTTGGTTCAGAACCTCTGCCAGAAGTGATGCACATTTTCCCAGGCCATCTCAGGGTTTTTGAATTAAATCATAAATATTTGAATTTGGGCATTTAAAATTATATAAAATATTTAAATGCTCAAATATCTCCAAACTAAAATGTTTCATGTTGGAAATAATCCAACTATGGACCAGGAGTAGTTTGGTGATTTTAGGAGTTGCCTAAGTATTTTTATTAATTCAACAAAGTTGCAGAAGTATTAAAAAAACAGAAAACAGAAAAAAATAGAAAGACCTACCTGGCGCCCAGCACCCGGCCCACCCGCCGACCCAGCCCAGCGCCGCTCCAGTGAGCTGCTTGCCGGCCAGGCAGGCAGGCAGGTGCCCGACGGCGACCGCAGCGCGCGCCACGCAGCTGGCTGCCGCCCTGCTCCACCTCCTCGCCTCGGGGCTGGATGGATGAGCTCCATGCAGCGCCGTGAACCCGCAGGACATCTCCATTCTGCCCCAACCCCTCTCTCTCGCGCTCCCCCGCCATGGCCGACGCCATCGCCGCCACCCCCTCGCCGTAGCCACGCCCTCCGTCAACCCCACGCCGTGCCGCCGTGTCCAGGAGCTCCGCCACCCTCCTCTCCTTTGAGCAAGCCGAGCCCCGAGCGCTCGCAAGGCCCGAGCCCACCGCATCGACCTCGACCGAACCGCCGTCGCCGGAGATCCCCTTCAACGCCGTCGTCGCTCCGGTCCGTCCCCGGCCGCACCAAGGGCTTCGTCGAACTCCCCGTGAGCTTAGCCATCTTCCCCTCCCTTCCTCTCTTGCTCCCGAGCCGTGTAGCGACCTCCCGGAGCTCAACCGCACCCACCGCCGCGGAGCTCGTCGCCGACGTGCTCCCGGTCACCCTCCGGCCACTCCACGGTGTCCATCATGCTCACCGCGTCACGTAGCACCTAACTAGCTACTCCCCGCACCTCACCGACCCCTCTTGCGTCAAGTTCGACTTCGGCCGAACTCCGGTGGCCGCCAAAGTCGTCGCCGGCGCCAACTCCGGCCACCCCGACCCCAACGGACTCCACCAAGAGCTGCGGTTCGTCCTCAGCTCCTCTCCGGTGGCCTCCGCGGCTCGTTTGGTTGCCGGAACGGCAAAAACCACTTCCGCCGCCGCGTCGGGCTCGCCGGCGGCTAAACGCCGGTGCAGCCGACCCGGGTTTGACCACGGGTGGGCCCTGGTTGACTCTCCTGAGTCAATGACAGGTGGGGCCCAGCCCTGTTAACTAATTAGGATTAGTTTAAATTAATTTAGTTTAATTAATCACACTGACACGCGGGACCCACTGTCAGGTTTGACCCGGACCGTGTCCCGTTGACTTGCTGATGTCACACTGACGTCAGGCTGATGCAGTAATTGATTTTCTAGATTTAATCTAATATAGGAAATTCCATAATATAATTTAAACTTCAAAAATTCATAACTTTTAATCTGTAACTCCAAATCAGACAAGTTATATATGAAAAATGATCAGAAAAATCCAACCTATCCATTTGTACTATTTTCATGCATGATGAAACAAGTTAACTTGATGTTTAATGCAGAACAAGGTAAAACACTTTAAAGGGCCATGTATGAGTTTGAAATTTGAATCTTTGGTTCAAATTGGTTCAAACCCTTCTGGTCATAGTTGCATTAGCCCAACACACTCATATTGCCATGTTTCATGCATGCATCATATTGTTGCACATTGTTTGGTGATGGTTGTGTGTCGGTGTTCTTTGCGGCAGGTTCTGCCTCCGAGGAGTACCGTGATTACCCTAACGAAGAACCGTATCAGTGCATCGAACCATCAGGCAAGCAACCAACTATTTGATCATATCGATACAATCCCATGTTCTCGCTCCTGCTCTCTTTTGCTGCATTAAGACAACGCGTTTCAAACTGCTGTGTGCTATGGTAGTTGAACCCACTTCCTCTGCATGACCTGTCATTGCCACAGTAACTAGATGAAACCCACTAGCATGTGTAGGAGTTGATTGAGCCATATGTATGTGTTGTTCCTACCTTGCTATGCCTGCTATGCTTAGAGTCGTGTCAGGTCTGGTTCATCTGGGTGATGGGCTAGAGTGAAATGATTATGTCGGTAATGAGAGTGGTGTGGTGAACACGATTTGGTAAAGGTATCGATGAGAGGCCATGTAGGAGTACATGGTGGGTTGTTTCATTGAAGCCGACCTTAAGCACTGAGATCTGTATATGTGATTTAAGATACAGCTACTACCATGCATTGGGCCCTGAAATATGACCCCGCTCGACTTCTTATTCACCCTAGTTCTCTGTCCAGGAGTTGCAAGTAGTTTCTGGTGTTTGTAGCCTACTGGAGGCCATGGACAGCGCTGACCGTAGGGGTGGGCTGTGATGCGGTAGGTACGTGGCACGGTGTACCAAATACCCGTTAGGTATCTCGGGAACCCTGTTCACATCGTTCGGGGCCGTATGGGAAACCTCGGCCGGACTCCCTGCGGATGGAACCTGGATAGGCGATAAACCTGGATTGGAGACTTAGGTGTTTAGGTAGGTCGTGGTCTACACCCACGTCGGCTTTCGCTTGAAGTCTACCGAGCACATATCGTGTGCAGACGCTAAGTGGTGGAAACATGTATGAGGAAGTACACCCCTCCAGGGTTATCATGATCTATTCGAATAGCCGCGTCCGCGGTAAAGGACTGCTTGGTTGCCTATACAGTTCACATACAAGTAAATGGAAACTACTAAAAGCCTCAAGATAAGTGTGAGTGCCGAGGATGGCTCTTCCGTAGGAAGACGGAGGTGGATCCTCGGTAGTGTATTGAAGTGGTGAGTAGTGGACTCGTGTACGCAAAACCATTTCAAGTTGGAGTCTCGTAGAATAGTCTAGCCAAGAGTCGAAGCTGGCTTGCTGCAATAACTCCACCAACCCTTCTTGATAATGTGCATGTATGTAGGATCTGATGTAAGTCTTGCTGAGTACCTTTGTACTCATGTTGCTTTAATTTACATTTTTACAGAAGACGCTGCAACCCCTTCTGATGGGTTCTTCGTAGACGTTGACATCAATGAGTAGGCTAAGGCCCAGGTGGTGATCCTGAGCTTGTGAAGGACCACGTAGTATAGCTAGGCTTTCGAAGCCTCTTTTATTTTACTAGTTGTCTGTACTCAGACAAGCTACCTCCGCTGCATGTTTGTATGACTGTATGACTTGAATGCTGGGTCATGTGACCCGTACCTATGTATATGTTATGTATGGCTCTCTGAGCCTTAAATAAAGTACTTGTGTCGTAGAGTCATGTTGTGATGCCATGTTGTATTTGCACATATCGAGCATACTGTGTGTATGTTATTGAAATGCTTGGTATGTGTGGGATCTGACTATCTAGTTGTTTATCTTTAGTAGCGTCTCTTACCGGGAAATGTCTCCTAGTGTTACCGCTGAGCCATGGTAGCTTGCTACTGCTCTGGAACACTTAGGCTGGCCGGCATGTGTCCTTCTTTGTTCCGGTGTCTGTCCCTTCGGGGAAATGTCACGCATTGAGTACCGGAGTCCTGTTAGCCCGCTACAGCCCGGTTTACCGGAGTCCTGCTAGCCCAGTGCTACAGCCCGGACCCACTTGCTGATGACCGACACGTTCGAAGCTGGGTCATGGATGCCTGTCCCTGTAAGTCTGTGCCACTTTGGGTTTACGACTAGTCATGTCAGCCCGGGCTCCTTATCATATGGATGCTAGCGACACTATCATATACGTGAGCCAAAAGGCGCAAACGGTCCCGGGCAAAGGTAAGGCGACACCCGTGGGATACCGTGCGTGAGGCCGCAAAGTGATATGAGGTGTTACAGGCTAGATCGATGTGACATCGAGTCGGGGTCCTGACAGCTGGCATGAGGATGGTGAGATGGCAGTGTTGTAGCATGCCAGTCTTATGCCAGACTATGTGACTTCAGTGCCAAACCGTATCGGTCCAGTTCCTCTCATTTCCTTCCCTGTACTACCACATGTTTTCCGCAAGGAATATGGTTTAGTAAGTTGCAAACCGCTTTTCTGGTACACACCAAAAGGAGAGGCCGTGATGATGGTTCCATGGCCCTGGATTAAAGCCAGTCATCCGGTCAGGGGGCATGGGTGTTTCCGGTTGGGACCGAGAGGGGGGCACCCCTTAGAGCGCGCGTATATAAATTTGATCCCATGCTATTCGAGATTGTGATCTCCCCGTCTCAAAAGTTTTTCTTGGACGATGTGTAGGGTGATTCCTAGCATCGAGAGGTAGGATGGATGTGTACTGGTTAGCTGTGTTTTCTTCCGAAATACCGTAAACGGAACTAGTCCTTCGTGACTACGGAAATCCGTTGGATGTGGGAATAATTTTGTACAAACTCTGCAGAGTCTTATATTCCTCCAAATCATCTATTCCCTGTCCTAGATCGATATTATCTTATCCTAATCAAATATCAGTTTTGATGGTAGAGACTCCGGTAATTCGCTTGAGTGCTAATTCTGGTTAAATGATTATCCCTGTGGATGGACTAACCCATTTATTATTATGAATTAAATGTTTATTACGAGTATTATTTACCTGTGATTAAAAGCTCTTTCTGCGATGTCGCTCAGACGTCCGACTGTGGCATTGTTGTACTTTACTTTTCTTTTAAAGCCCTTTCTGTGATGTCGCCCCGACGTCCGACTATGGCATTTCTTTTCAAGCCCTTTCTGTGATGTCGCCCCGACGTCCGACTGTGGCATTTCTTTTCAAGCCCTTTCTGTGATGTCGCCCGACGTCCGACTGTGGTATTTC
>NC_057798.1:652873278-652884318 GCF_018294505.1 Triticum aestivum | reverse complement strand
TGTCGCCCCGATGTCCGACTGTGGCATTTCTTTTCAAGCCCCTCCTGTGATGTCGCCCGACGTCCGACTGTGGCATTTCTTTTAAAGCCCTTTCTGTGATGTCGCCCCGACATCCGTCTGTGGTATTTCTTTTAAAGCCCTTTATGTGGTGTCGCTAAGACGCCCGACTGTGGCATCATTTCCTTATATTTATTTGTTCACTTTTCGAGGCATCGCTTCAGACACCGATCGGTAGTTATTTATGTTCTGTTGGGATTCCAGGCGGACTACCGCCGTTTCCCTTTTTACTTACCTTGTTATGCTAATTTTTGAAATGTACATTGGTGAATTATTCATGACGCATCCATGCATGCTTTTGTTATATCTTACGTCCGAACTGTCTTGCGAGTACTTTCAAAGTACTCACTGGCTTGTTGATTTGGCCAGATGCTGACGAAGGCGATCTCATGGATGAAGAGTTTGATAGCGAGTCCGACACCTAGAGGAGTCCCAGTCAGTCTCGTGCGACCCTGGATTTGGTCACTGTTTTATATCCGCTTCCGCTACCAAATAAATTCATCGAGCCTCACCTCGACGTTCGATGAGATGACAGACTTAGAGTCTTGTATTCCTCTCCCCGCTGTGATTTTCCACCACCGCCCTATCCTCGAGTCAGTAGTATGCCTCCACACCACTGTGTCATGTCCGCCATTATGTATAATTATTGGCGTGCTTGCAATAATTTGGTTGAGCAACCGCAGTTCAACCCTGTAATATATTTTATGCTACTGGCTTATTGTATCAAGAAATTGTCTACCAGTGAGGAGGATTTCTCTCATACTGGACTCAAAAGATTGGTTTCTCAATAAATATTTTTATTGGAAAACCGGTCATGACAAGCTTGGTACCAGAGCCAGGCTGACTGTAGGAATCCACTAGGTGCGATCGCTAATTGGTTATTAGCATGATAGAGCTAAATTATATTTTTGCAATTGTAGTCATTTTCTGTCAGTCAGCATAAATTTATGATCTGACCCTGCAGAATTTTTGCCTACTTTTGTAGATGGCCCACAACAGCTTCGAGTCTCAGACCTTCGCCAACGTGCCCGATGGGTTCATCAAGCTTCTTTCTTTCATCGTTCAGGTCGCGATGGGGCCATCTGTGCGCCCAGTCTTCACACTCTACCAGCACCGAGTCAACGACAGTCTGACCATGCACCAGGCCGCGGTGCAGTTCCAGGGAGGGCGTGGTGAGTTACGCCGCTTCCGGTTCGTGGGAAGAGCCATTCCTACGGAGAGGCATGCTATGCAGATGGCAGCCCGCGAGGCATGCCTACGGAGAGGCATGCTATGCAGATAGCTCGTCTCAGGGATGTCCTTCCCGTGATGAAGACTCGTCGTTACCATTACCTTCCATGCCATGTGCCTTACACCTGTCACTACGCATACTCCTGCCCCAGAGGAGAACGAGACGCGGCTTTTGAGATGCTCATTGAGTATCTCCGGGCCCTGGAGGCAGCCTTCGACAACCTAGTGGACGACTTCGTAGCTACCCGCATGGACTCAGTTCATGGCTGTGCTGCCAACCGGAGGGAGCTTCTACCCATCGCACCTCCACTGACTTTGGTCTCGTCCTCAGCATCTTTTACGCCTACTCGTCGCCTGCCTTCTACCGAAGAATTCAACCAAGTCATTGCGCCCACTCCAGCGCGCACTGCACCACCCTTCGCGCCCACTCCTGTACGTGTTGCTCCGCCCCTAGCAACCGTTCCGTCCACTCTGCGCAACACCACGCGTATGGAGCCCATTAGCGAGGAGGAAGTCGAGTCCCCAACCTCGCTACGCCTCGCCCTCGGCAGGGCAAAGGAGGTCGTCAACATCTCTGCCTGAGTACGCCTAGCTACCATGTATTGTACCGCTTTGTAAGATATGTACATAGGTTGTGAGAAGTAGCCTGTTTGCGCATCATGTAGGATCTGGAGAAGTGCACTAGCCTAAATAACATGTCAGGATTATGTACGCATATCCTGAGTGATATATTGTATAATTACCGCCCGCGTGTAAGATATGTAATGAGCAGTCCTTCTCCGTGCGCAAGTCGATTTGTTTTTCTTAAGTAAGCTTGGATATTTAATTATATCTGCCAGCTTTATGCATTTATGGATTTGTTTTTGCGACTCTTTCCGCTTTTCTTATGAGTTTTACAAAAATATATCCCCAGAGTGAAAAATGTCTCGTCCTTGGACTCGCTCCATGCCAACTCCACCAGAGGGGAATTATGATACACATCCCAGCAACGAGTTCACTCAGGGACGGTCAAACCAACAGGGCAGTGAATCGGCACTTTCACAAATGTGCCGCCTTTATGAGCAGAGTCAGCAACAACATCAGGAAATGATGAACCAAGTCATCAACATGGGAAATCACCATGGACAGTATCAGCAGCATTCCAAGTTATCTGAGCTACAGAAAACACGTCCTCAAACATTTTCTCACACTGACAAACCTCTTGAAGCCGAGGACTGGCTTCGAGATATGGAGAGAAGGTTAATTATTGCAAAATGTTTAGACCCTGAGAAGGTATTATATGCTCCGCACTATCTCACAGGAGCAGTCGCATCATGGTGGGAGAATTTTCTGCACATGCATCCCAACGAAAATGACATAACCTGGGATGATTTCAAGGAAGGTTTCCGTGGTGCACACATTCCTAAGAGTATTATGAAAATCAAGAAGAGAGAATTCGATGACTTCAAACAAAGGAACATGACAGTGTCAGATTACAACAATCAATCTACTCTATTGTCCCGCTACGCCAATGAAGAGCGTATGACTGAAAGCAAGAAGATGGAGAAATTCCTTGACGGCCTGGCGCCCGCGCTTAAATGTCAACTGGTCGTGCACACTTTTCCTGATTTTAAAACACTGGTGGACAAAGCCATTACTCTGGAAAATGAGAGACGCAGTCTGGAAGATATCCGCAAGCGAAAAAGGGACCAGACTAATCATGCTCGCAATCACCGGAGCAAGACAGATTTTCAAAAGGGTGGGACACACAAATCCTCATCCAATGTCTCACGCCCAATCAAGAATTTTCATGCAAGGGACAAGGAATTCACATATCGCCCCAGCATTACTTGTTACGCTTGTGGAGAAGAAGGGCACTATGCCAAACAGTGCCCCAAGCCAAGGAATTCAACCCCAAAGCCGAACAACGGCGGCAACAATTCCGCGCCCAAGCGAAACAATTTCAATCCCAACAATAACCACAGGAAGGGTCATCTGAATCACGTAACCAAAGAAGAGGCACAAAATGCTCTGGATATCGTACTCGGTACGTTTCCTGTCAACACAATACCTGCAATGGTTTTGTTTGATTCTGGAGCTTCTCACTCTTTCATTTCGAAAAGTTTTGCTTTGCAAAATAATTTTTTGATGCTTCCTTTGGAGAAATCCATGACCATCAAGTCCCCTGGGATTCAGCAAGTTACTCAGAATTACTGTCAGAATGTGGTCATTGAGTTCGAAGGATTGGAGTTTCACGCAAATCTTATTGTGTTGGAAAATAAAGGACTGGATGTCATCCTAGGGATGGATTGGCTAACCACCATTAAGGGTTTTATCGACTGTTTCAACAGGACCGTAATTCTCACACACCACCAAGGGAAGACAATAAGAGTATCAGCCAAGGAAGGAAAAATACCCCGGCAACCAAGATTAAATAAGGTGGACGTTTCTGAGCTAAACAAGGTTCCAGTAGTGTGTGAATTTCCAGATGTATTCCCTGAAGAGCTACCAGGCATGCCACCAGACCGGGAAATAGAATTCCGCATTGAGCTAGCACCAGGAACCACCCCCATATACAAGAAACCATACAGAATGGCACCATCCGAGTTGATCGAGTTGAACAAGCAAATAAAGGAATTACTGGAAAAAGGATACATTCGAGGCAGCTCCTCACCTTGGGGATCACCAATTTTATTTGCCAAAAAGAAGGATGGAACGCTGAGATTGTGTATTGACTATCGAGCACTTAACATGGTCACAGTCAAAAACAAATACCCGATGCCAAGGATAAACGATTTGTTTGATCAACTCGCTCAGGCCAAGGTATTCTCAAAAATTGACTTAAGGTCAGGATACCATCAATTGAAGGTACGAACGGAAGATATCCCCAAAACAGCATTCACCTCCAGATATGGACTGTACGAGTTCACAGTGATGCCATTTGGATTAACTAACGCCCCAGCATATTTTGTTCACCTCATGAACAAACTATTTATGAAGTTTATGGACAAGTTCGTCGTGGTATTCATCGACGATATTCTGGTATACTCCAAGACACCAGAAGAGCACGCAGAACATCTCAGGATTGTGCTAGGAGAGCTAAGAAAACACCAATTGTATGCCAAGTTCAGCAAGTGCGAATTTTGGTTAAGACAAGTAGGCTTTCTAGGCCACGTACTGACCCAAGACGGTATCGCAGTGGACCTAGAGAAAGTCAAGGCCGTACTTGGCTGGAAGTCACCTGCCAGCGTAACGGACATACGGAGTTTCTTGGGAATGGCAGGATATTACCGCAGATTTATTGAAGGATTTTCCACCATAGCCAAGCCTATGACACAGTTGCTCAAGAAAGATAAGAAGTTTGAATGGACAGAAGCCTGCGAGAAAAGTTTCCAAGAGCTAAAGCGGAAGTTAACAACAGCACCGGTATTGATTGTACCCGACATACACAAGAATTTTGAAGTATATTGTGACGCGTCCAGAAAGGGTCTCGGATGCGTGTTGATGCAAGAAGGCAAGGTTGTCGCCTACGCTTCAAGGCAACTTCGCAAGCATGAGGAAAATTACCCCACTCATGACTTAGAAATGGCAGCATTTATTCATGCACTCAAGGAATGGAGGCATTTCTTACTTGGGAATCGATGTGAAATATATACGGATCACAAAAGCCTCAAATATATTTTCACGCAGCCAGAACTAAATTTACGGCAACGACGCTGGTTGGAATTGGTAACGGATTATGATGTTGGTATCCATTACCATCCAGGGAAAGCAAATGTAGTGGCCGATGCCCTTAGTCGGAACCCCAGCTCCGACGAAAACAATCTGCACAGCTTGAGGCCTGAATTCCAACAAGAATTTGCCAAGCTCAACTTGATAATGGTAGCAGAAGGCACCATATCAAACTTGGAAATACATCCCAACCTTGTGGAGAAAATTAAAGAAGCTCAGCCCGGTCACACCAGCATCGAAGGCATCAAAAGAAAGTTGAGTATGGGCAAGGCGTCGGAATTCGTAATAGACAATGAAGGAATATTATGGTACGGAGAAAGACTCTGCGTGCCAAACATAGAAGACCTTAAGCAGCAAATTTTAGCTGAAGCACACACCACTCCATATTCAATTCACCCTGGAGGAACCAAAATGTATAAAGATATTCAGGAAAGATTTTGGTGGCACGGTATGAAGAGGGACATAGCCACCTTCATTGCATGTTGCGACTCATGTCAACGCATAAAAGCTGAACATCAGAGACCAGCCGGACTACTGCAACCAAACAAAATACCTGAGTGGAAATGGGATGAAATAGGGATGGATTTTATTGTCGGACTACCTCGGTCACGACAAGGGAATGATGCCATATGGGTCATCACTGACAGGTTGACCAAAGTGGCACACTTTATTCCAGTGAAGACGACCTACAACACTCAGAGGCTTGCCAGGATTTATCTTTCCCGCATAGTTTGTCTGCACGGTGTCCCGAAGACTATAATATCCGACAGAGGCACTCAGTTCGTCTCAAGATTTTGGGAGCATTTACAACAGGCCCTGGGAACCCAACTAGCCTTCAGTACCGCATACCACCCACAGATTGATGGACAGACTGAACGCGTAAACCAAATTTTAGAAGACATGCTGAGAGCATGTGTCCTCACATATGGAACCAGTTGGGAAGAAAGCCTGCCATACGCCAAGTTCGCGTATAACAATAGCTACCAGACCAGCCTACAAATGGCACCATTTGAGGCATTATATGGACGAAGATGTCGTACCCCGTTAAATTGGTCAGAGACCGGAGACAGCCGCATCTTCGGACCAGACATGCTCAGAGAAGCCGAGGAAAAGGTCAAGCTAATCAGAGACCGACTTAAGACCGCTCAAAGTCGACAGAAGAGTTATTATGATCAGAAACATCGAAGGGTCAGCTTCGAACCCGGTGAGTTCGTATACCTGAGAGTATCCCCTATGAGTGGATTGCAACGATTCAGGATTAAAGGAAAGTTAGCACCAAGATTCATTGGACCATTCTGCATAGTGGCACGAAGAGGCACTGTAGCCTACCAACTAGACTTACCCGAGGATTTATCCGATATTCACGATGTGTTCCACGTCTCTCAATTAAGGAAGTGCGTAAGCAACCCAGAGAAACAAGTATCCCATGAAAACATTGATGTGCAGCCAGACCTCACTTATCGGGAACGTCCCATAAGAATATTAGAGGAGTCTGAAAGAAGGACCCGATAGAAGACCATCAAGTTTTTCAAAGTCCAGTGGAGCAATCACACCGACAGTGAAGCAACTTGGGAAAGCGAGGATTTTCTTCGGACAGAGCATCCACACCTATTTAAGGATCAGCTGAAATCTCGGGGACGAGATTTTTCCTAAGGGGGTAGGTGTTGTGACACTCCAAAATTTTTATTTGGTTTTTATCAAAAACTTTGTGGTTTTTGAGGAGAGGCCATTTAAATTTTTTCTTTTTCAGAAAAACCTTCCACTTAAAAACTTCCTTTGCTTTGGCAAGGATTTTATTTTTTCAAACTTTGGTGTTTCATCTTTTGAAAACTCCTTCTCTGTTGGTTCCCTCTCAAATTCATTTTTGGGAGTTTAATTTGTTTTCTTTTAAAATGAAACTCTATGAAAAGTTGAGATTTTCATATCTTGGAACCACCCATGACTTGGCATTTTTGCCCATGTGGTAAAACCCCCTCCAAAACCTCCCCTACACCTTGTGATCAACCTAAGTTCTCTGTCCCAACTAATCCAAACAAGTTTTGGATTTTCTTCTAATTATTTTTCCTCTCAAATCAATTCTGAAAATTATTTGGAGCCTGAGTGATTTTCAAAGCAAGTACCCTATTGCATTTGAGTTTTGACCTCAAACCAACTCTACTGGATAGTCCTTGGTACCCACAACCCAGAACCATCTTGATCCACTCCTCCTTTTTTCAAATTTTTCAAAATTCAGTCTCTGCAAGTTTGGACCAGATTTGCCAAATTTGATGAAATTCATATCTACACTACTCCAAAAATTCCACCAAAATTCAGGCAACCTATTTGAGCAATGAGAAGCCACTCCACCAAGTTTCAGCTCAAGGAAAAATTCCCAGAGGCCAAATTCATTCTGCCGAACACCTTGCATGCACTGTTGCTGTTCAAAATTCAGAAAATTCAGTTTCAGTGTCATCTTGCGTTCGTCAGTTTCACTCACGTGTTCACAGTGCACTTGGCATGTTCCTCGTAGCCCCTCCCTCTTGTCCGGAGCTTCACACGCGTGCGTGGAGCCTTCCTGGCGTCGGTGGCGCGCTGGCCCGCCCTCGCCGGCGTCTTCTGCGGCGTCGTGACCTCCCGTGGCGGCCGACAGAAGGAACACCACGGCAGAACGCCGTTCAGCGCCGCCCAAAGCCCCTTGGCTCTCCGCGTGTCCCTGCCGTGCCAGCGCACGCCCGTGGCACCGTCGTCGTGGCCCGGCAAGCACGGAACGTGCTAACTGCCGCCGATGGGCCGCGCCACCCCCGTTCCGTCGAGCTCACCCATAGCGCCAAACCCCAGCCCGTTTAGCGCCTAAATGGGACCGGTGGACCTCAACGGCGCTGCCCAAGCCCCTAATCCCCCTGCACATCCACGGCACCGCCGTAATCACTCGCCGGAGATCCCCGTTCACGGCAACCGCCTCGGACCGCCTATAAAAAGGGCTCCCGAGATCACCCTCGTGCACACCTCATCCCCACTCCTCACCAACACCACGCCAGGCCACTCGGAGGACCTCGAGGAGGTCTCCTTCCCCAACTCCGGCCGCCCCGATCCGCCTCGGCCTCCACCACGATTCGCTCCGGTGAGGCCATCTCCGGCGCCCAAACCCCGTCCGTTACCCTCCCTAGCCACCAGAAGCCTAACCCCCTCGTCAATTTGATCTCTGCAGCCCTCTCCGACGAGTTCCTCGACCACCCCAGCCGCCGTCCGCCGGAGCAAAGCTCGCCGTCGACGTGGTACTCGCCGGCGACCACCACCACCACCAACCGACGCGGAATGGCGCCCTGAGCACGGAGGTACCCTCCGATCCCCCTGCCTCGCCGTGGATCGCCGCCGGCGACCACCGCGGCTCTCGGGCGCCGACGAGCTCCGTTTGCCTTTTTGTTTTTTTTGAAATTCAAACCTGACGCGTGGGACCCCACCGTCAGCCTCTCTGCTCTCTCGAAGCGCCTTCGGGAAAAGTACGTTTTCCCTTTGAGCTGGCGTAGTTTCTTCCGAAGCGTTTTCTGTTTTTATAAGCTAGCCCCTGGAAACTTTCTGTTTCATTACAGATGAGTCCCTGGGCAAAAACACTTATAACTTTTAAGCAGAAAAGTATGATTGATTCTTTTTCTGTTCTCTTTAAAATTTTGTCTAGTTTTTTATCAGATTTATTTGAAAAATATTTGGTTTACTTTCTATGCACTCCTTGGTATTTACGATAGCGCATATATTTTCTTTATACCGTAGATACCGAAGGAGGTGACGGAGCCGCGGACTTCACCGAGCTAGGCTCCGACTACTCTGAACCAGGCAAGCATGTTTGAACTTTTGATATGATGAGTGTCTTGGCATGTTTTGCACTTAGTTAGTTTTATGGCATATTGAGAAGCATATCGATGATCGTTATTTTTATGTGATAATGAGGTAAGTGAGTTCGATGATCCATATGTGAATGGATGTGAGGATAAATGGCCATGTGTTGGCATGAGGATGGGTGAGATGGCAGTGTTGTAGCATGCCAGTCTTATGCCAAACTATGTGACTTCAGTGTCAAACCGTATCGGTCCAGTTCCTCTCATTTCCTTCCCTGTACTACCACATGTTTTCCGCAAGGAATATGGTTTAGTAAGTTGCAAACCGCTTTTCTGGTACACACCAAAAGGAGAGGCCGTGATGATGGTTCCATGGCCCTGGATTAAAGCCAGTCATCCGGTCAGGGCGCATGGGTGTTTCCGGTTGGGACCGAGAGGGGGGCACCCATTAGAGCGCGCGTATATAAATTTGATCGCATGCTATTCGAGATTGTGATCTCCCCGTCTCAAAAGTATTTCTTGGACGATGTCTAGGGTGATTCCTAGCATCGAGAGGTAGGATGGGTGTGTACTAGTTAGCTGTGTTTTCTTCCGAAATACCGTAAACGGAACTAGTCCTTCGTGACTACGGAAATCCGTTGGCTGTGGGAATAATTTTGTACAAACTCTGCAGAGTCTTATATTCCTCCAAATCATCTATTCCCTGTCCCAGATCGATATTATCTTATCCTAATCAAATATCAGTTTTGATGGCAGAGACTCCGGTGATTCGCTTGAGTGCTAATTCCGGTTAAATGATTATCCCTGTGGATGGACTAACCCATTTATTCTTATGAATTAAATGTTTATTATGAGTATTATTTACCTGTGATTAAAAGCCCTTTCTGCGATGTCGCTCAGACGTCCGACTGTGGCAGTGTTGTATTTTACTTTTCTTTTAAAGCCCTTTCTGTGATGTCGCCCCGACGTCCGACTGTGGCATTTCTTTTCAAGCCCTTTCTGTGATGTCACCCCGACGTCCGACTGTGGCATTTCTTTTCAAGCCCTTTCTGTGATGTCGCCCGACGTCCGACTATGGTATTTCTTTTCAAGCCCTTTCTGTGATGTCGCCTCGACTTCCGACTGTGGCATTTCTTTTCAAGCCCCTTCTGTGATGTCGCCCGACGTCCGACTGTGGCATTTCTTTTAAAGCCCTTTCTGTGATGTCGCCCCGACATCCGTCTGTGGTATTTCTTTTAAAGCCCTTTATGTGGTGTCGCTAAGACGCCCGACTGTGGCATCATTTCATTATATTTATTTGTTCACTTTTCGAGGCATCGCTTCAGACACCGATCGGTAGTTATTTATGTTCTGTTGGGATTCCAGGCGGACTACCGCCGTTTCCCTTTTTACTTACCTTGTTATGCTAATTTTTGAAATGTACATTGGTGAATTATTCATGACGCATCCATGCATGCTTTTGTTATATCTTACGTCCGAACTGTCTTGCGAGTACTTTCAAAGTACTCACTGGCTTGTTGATTTGGCCAGATGCTGACGAAGGCGATCTCATGGATGAAGAGTTTGATAGCGAGTCCGACACCTAGAGGAGTCCCAGTCAGTCTCGTGTGACCCTGGATTTGGTCACTGTTTTACATCCGCTTCCGCTACCAAATAAATTCATCGAGCCTCACCTCGACGTTCGATGAGATGACAGACTTAGAGTCTTGTATTCCTCTCCCCGCTGTGTTTTTCCACCACCGCCCTATCCTCGAGTCAGTAGTATGCCTCCACACCACTGTGTCATGTCCGCCATTATGTATAATTATTGGCGTGCTTGCAATAATTTGGTTGAGCAACCGCAGTTCAACCCTGTAATATATTTTATGCTACTGGCTTATTGTATCAAGAAATTGTCTACCAGTGAGGAGGATTTCTCTCATACTGGACTCAAAAGATTGGTTTCTCAATAAATATTTTTATTGGAAAACCGGTCGTGACACTGGGATGATGAAGATGGCCACCGGAGATGATTCCCCCTCCGGCAGGGTGCCAGAACGGGGTCTAGATTGGATCTCGTGGATACAGAGGCCTAGCAACGGTGGAACTTCTGATCTAGGGCTACCCCGAAGGCTTTCAGAATATTTGGGAATTTATAGTGCAAAGAAGGGGTATGGGAGGCCACCGAGGTCGGCACAACCCACCTGAGCGCGCATGTTGGCCTAGGCGTGCCCTGGTGGGTTGTGCCCCC
>NC_057798.1:652831173-652873127 GCF_018294505.1 Triticum aestivum | reverse complement strand
TTCTGGTCCATAAAAATATCTCCAAAAGGTTACACGGTGTTTGGACTCCGTTTGATATCGATTTTCTGCGATGTAAAAAACAAGAAAAAAACAGCAACTGCACTGGGCACTGGGTCAATGGGTTAGTCCCAAAAAATGATATAAAGTTGCTATAAAATGATTGTAAAACATCCAAGAATTATAATATATTAGCATGAATACTTCATAAATTATAGATACATTGGAGACGTATCAGCATCCCCAAGCTTAATTCCTACTCGTCCTCGAGTAGGTAAATGATAAAAGAAATAATTTATGAAGTGTGAATGCTAGCAAAGTGCATAAGTTTGATCAATGATAATTTCAATCACTTTTTCTAGCATCATGACAACAATTCTTTCTTATAAAACTTCTCATGTTATAGGAGCAACCAATTCACATATGAAGGTCCAAACAATGAATTCTCTTGAAACTCAACAACCTATGTTCTCAGTCACCAAGCAATTGCAATTCAACATATTCAACAGAGTCTAAGTAAGAGCTCCACATACTAAACCATCATATAGTCTTCTATGATTGCTAACACTCACCGCATACACTTGAGCAAGACATTTCAACCGGACACATAGAAAGATAGGGTCTTATAATTTCGCCTCCCAACGTATTCACCTTTGGTTGATGTTAACAATAATAACTGATGCTACCCATATTCAGCTGGATATATGTGCCTAGATCTTTCCTCACCACATGATGCTTGCCAAAGGAGAAAAATAAAAAGGAATATAGAGAATAACTTTGACTCTTTGTATAAAAGTAAATACATAAAAGTAAAGATAGGCCCTTCGCAGAGGGAAGCAGAGGTTGCCATGCGCTTATTTGTTTGTATGCTCAACCCCTTAGTGCAAAAGAGCGTCACATTATATTGCCCCTTATGATAGCAATCTTTATTATGCAGTTTGTCGCCTTTATCCTTTGCAATCACAAGTACATACAACGCTCAGTTTTATCTTACACTAAATGATCTAACACTTTTAAAAGAAATTTTTATTGCCTTTTTGCACCGATGACAACTTACTTGAAGGATCTTGCTCAATCCTTAGGTAGGTATGGTGGACTCTCAAAACAAGATTTGGGTTTAAGGGTTTTTAGGTGCACAAGTAGTATCTCTACTTGGTGCAGAATTTTTGGCTAGTAAAGATGGGGGGCAAGCACCACATGTTGAAGGATCTATTACAATATAACTTCTATGTGAATATGAGCAAACATAAATCATTACGTTGTCTTCATTGTCAAACGTCAACAATTTTGGCATATAATATTTTGATGGGTGTCGGTGTCAAAACCGGCGGATCTCGGGTAGGGGGTCCTGAACTGTGCGTCTAGGCGGATGGTAACAGGAGACGAGGGACACGATGTTTTACCGAGGTTCGGGCCCTCTTGATGGAGGTAAAACCCTACGTCCTGCTTGATTAATATTGATAATGTGGGTTACAAGAGTAGATCTACCACGAGATCAACGAGGCTAAACCCTAGAAGCTAGCCTATGGTATGATTGTTGTTCGTCCTATGGACTAAGGCCACCCGGTTTATATAGACACCGGAGAGGGCTAGGGTTACACAGAGTCGGTTACAAAGGTAGGAGATCTACATATCCGTATCGCCAAGCTTGCCTTCCACGCCAAGGAAAGTCCCATCCGGGTACGGGACGAAGTCTTCAATCTTGTATCTTCATAGTCTTGGAGTCCGGCCGATGATGATAGTTCGGCTATCCGGACACCCCCTAGTCCGGAACACCCTCAGTAGCCCCTGAACCAGGCTTCAATGACGACGAGTCCGGCGCGCATATTGTCTTCGGCATTGCAAGGCGGGTTCCTCCTCCGAATAATTTATAGAAGATTGTGAACACCAGGATAGTGTCCAGCTCTGCAAAAATAAATTCGACATAGCACCGTAGAGAGAATTATATTACACAAGATCAATCTGCTGACGTATTCTGTGGCGCGACGTCACACCACTTCCAGGCCTTTACTCGAATTGTTTTTATTGTTCCACCTCAGCGTGTTTAGCGAGGCGGTTTCCTTGGCACGTCTTGTCAAAGCAGAGATCGCGTTCCCCTTATTCCGGGATTCCCATCAATACGGACGTGGGTAACCCAACCGCGCTCGTCGCCATGCCCCCTCCATCGAAGGCGGGTTCCAAACGGTCACGGGGACGGCTCTTGGTATACTTCCTCTTTATAATGAGACCAAGGCCCGTTCTTTTTATTCAATCCTCTATCGAATCCGCCCCTCTCCCTGAGTTCCAACACCCAGGGCTCCGAATTCAGGTACCTTCGATCTTCGACAATGTCCGGTCCTGATCTACGAGGCCGGTGGATGCTCTCCTCTGTCACGGAGGAGGATGTGCTAAAGCTGAGAGATGCCAGGTATTTAACCTACGAGATTTCGCATAGGCTGCCTGCCCGAGGGCAAGTTATCCCAATTCCCGAGCCTGGCGAGATCGTCGTGTTCGTGTCTCACTTCCGTCGGGGTTTAGGTTTCCCGACGGATCCCTTCATGAGGGGGCTCATGTTTTACTATGGGCTTGAATTCCACGACCTGGCTCCGGAGTCCATCCTCCATATCTCATCATTCATTGTCGTCCGTGAAGCCTTCCTCCGCACTACCCCTCACTTCGGCTTATGGCTCAAAACCTTCAACGTGGAGCCGAAGATGATCGAGGGGCGTCAGGCAGAGTGCGGCGGGGCGGTTATAAGCAAGAGGGCCGAAGCTCCATGGCCCAAGGGCTCTTTCCAAGAGGAGCTCGGCTTGTGGCAACAGAAGTGGTTTTATATCACCGCTCCCCGGGGCAGCAGGCAGAAGCCGCTGCCCATCTTTCGCTCGGGCCCTCCACAGCAGCTGACGTCATGGGTCAACAAGGGGCGTGACTGGGGGCCGCCCGAAGACGTCCCCCTGTTGCAGGACCGGATTCGAGGCCTCCAAGAAAGGGAGATCAATCTGGTCGCAGTGGTGCAGGTCATGTTGATCCGGCGCCTACTGCCCTGCAAACGTCGTCCCCTCCGCCTGTGGGAATTCAATCCAGAGGGGCCACGAGCTCTTCAACACTTCATGGGTTTGACTCCCATGGAGATGTATAAACTGTTCTTCGGATCACAAGAGACGCATCCGGAATTGACCGAGGACGCTGGCCTAAGCTGCAATCGCCCGGATACTCAAGTAAGTAGCCCTGTGTCCGGACTCACCGTCCATTTATTTATCGTGAGCTCGCCTTTTAACTAGCTATCCCTGGACAGGAGTGGATAGCGCAAGCAAAACTGATACGGTGTCCGGCCCCCCTCCCTGAGACCACGCAGGACCCCACATTAATCAAAATGTTGGAGGTTGCACCTTCGAATGAGGGCGAAGGGGGGCACGGGGAAACTGTCACCTCTGCCAAGGAGGCATTTAGTATGGGAGGAATCGAGAGTCCCTCCTTCCAGGGGGACAAGAGGAATGCTTCCGAAGACCCGGAGACCAAGGCCTCAAAGCGGGGAAAGAAATCTGTACCGGAAGGTCCTGTGCCAAAAAGCGCCCCGGCCGTACTGTCTCCTCGGAGGAATCAGCCCTCTAACGAGCCATATGTGAAAAGGGGGATATTATAATTATCAGACACCCCTGCTTAATGTCTAAAGGTAACGATGTTTTTACCTTGTAGTTTGGATCTCAGCCCATCTCAGCACAGCTCATCTTCGGGAGACCTTCATCCGGAGATGATGGAAAGCGAAACGCCTTCATCTTCCAGCCATCATGCGGGGCGGACGACCCTGAGGTGTCATCGCGGAGGGTCTCCCCGAGTCCGGCGGGACCGGAGAGTTCGGCGCCCATTGGAGTACGGCCGGTGGAGCTGCAGGATTTGCTTAAGAGGGCGTCCATCTCAGAAGATCACCGCACATTAATGGGTGATGTGATTGAGAGGATCTCGTCCGCCGAAACCGGGTTGTATGAGGCCGTCGGAAGTTTACTGACAGGATTTGAGGTACGCAAAAAATGACATACCTGTTGACAGTTTTGCACATGAAGTGCGCCCTGTATAGATAGTAGCCCCCGAAACTTGGTATGCTGTCGAAAACGACAGCGTGCCTAGGATCGTAATCTTAGTTATTAATTGTCGCCTTTCCCATGCAGGTGTCGGAACGTTCGGTGGCCAGCCGGACTGATGAGTTTGCCAAGCTGAAGAAGCAACTCGACGCTGCAGATGCGGACATCTCGCTGGTCAATAGACGACTTGATGAGTCACAAGGTATGTGGTTGCCCCGTGGTTGGTTAGTAAGGGAGCTGACGCCCATTCCTTACAAATTGTATGCTTAGATGCAGATGGTGCTGCTGCTGTGGAAGACCTTCGAGCAGAACTTGCTCGGGCCAAGGAGCAAGCCAGAAAAAGCGAGGCGGCTGCCTTGAAGGCAGCGGAAGGGCTAGAAGCCGAGAAGGCTGCTCACTGCCGAAGCAGGGAGGAGATGGCTGGAATGGCCATGAAATTAAGAGTTGCTACCGACCGCCTGGAGGTTCTTGAGGGAGAACGCCGAGCGGAGCAAGAGGACCTGAAAAAGGCCGATGCCGAGGCCAAGGATGCCCGTAGTGCGATGCGGGCTATGAAGGAGGAACTGCGTCAGGTCGGAGACATTGTGGCTGGAAAGCCCTTTATGCTGCGTAGGAAGTTCACGGATCCGAAGTATGCTCAGCTGGGCCGATTGTATGGTGCAGAGGATCCTTATCTGGACTTGGCGGCGAGTGCGGCTGACGCAGTCATGCATTTTAGAAGCCAGGAGGATCATCAAATGGAAGAGCTTTTCTGGTCTCAATTCCATAGTCCGGAGCGTCCACTTCCGTTGATTGATCGGCTGGTTGAGTGGGCTGAGCTGAATAGATTATCCGGACTGGCCATGACGGATGCGGTCACTCATCTGTGGCCGAAAAGGCCCAAGCCGAAGAGTTATTTTGGCTTGTTGGAGCAATTCCTTGGGGCAGTGCCGCATATTAAGGCGATGAAGCGGTCGGCATGCATAGAAGGTGCGCAGATGGCTCTCGCCCGTGGTAAAACATACTGGGTGGAGATGGATGCCACCGCTGTTGCATCCCAGGGTTCGGACAAAAGTCGATTCCCCACCGAGCATTACTTTGAGGAAGTCCTGCAGGGCGCTCGTATAATAGAGTCGCAGTGCTCGAAAGATGTTATGTTTGAATGACATGTATGATTTCTAAGATCATGTTTATAATGCAATGACTTTTTCTACTTGTGTGTTCAAGTATTGAACTATCTCCTGTGCGGTCGTATATGTATGTATAATCTGAAAGATGGCAGTCTTTGGCTTCAGCCCCCACGCACATAGTGCGGGGGTGTTTGCAAAAAGAAAAACGCCTTTTCACACTTAATCCAACGTCTTGGTCCTTTTAAGGAGGTGATAGCATAGCAAACTAGGCAACCGGACTATAATGCTTTATCACTTTCACTTAGCCATAGGAGCTCGAATGTGGGGCTACTATATAGCCCCTGATGGCACCGCGCTTCTCCGAACTCGGGGCACGTATGTGCCTGATCGGGAAGCGGTCCTTCTTCAAAGCGGAGGAATTCTAAACATTCCAATGGTCGATCGAGTGGTTGACCAGTCTCTCGCTATATCATGACAGTCAGTTTTCGGCTTTCTCTACTAAGGTGCTCTCCCGGCCGAACCGGGGCACAATTGCAGTAGTTCTCCTGGTGCCGCTTTAGCCGATGATACGGAACATAAGGCAGCAAAACACAAGAGCCGGGCAAACCCAACATTTGACCAAGGACATGATTCGGAGCTGATGCATATAAGGCCTAACTCGAGACGCCGAACACTCCCTGAGGTGTTCGGTCTTTATGATATCGGGCAGAATAAAGCCCTAAGCCCCTTGTGTTCAGGTACAGGCGGGAACTTCTGACACGGCCGATGCCAAAACGCCATCCTCCTCCTCGGCTCTGGTAGGAAACCGGGGGATGTGTATCAACAAGAGACAGTGAGAAAGGTTTACGCAGGGTCTTAATCTGAAAAGAATCCTTGCAATGGGTCCCTACTGCACGTCTGCGCCTGTGTCTCCGTTGTGCTGTATCCTGGACGGGTGTAGCACGTGCTTCATCTATAAAAGAGAAGGACTTAGTTTCTAAGAAATATCTTGCAAAAAGGTATCAAAATAAAGTATAATTTGGAAGATGAAGGAAACTGAGCTTTATTGGCTTTCATCATTTATGCGCGCGGCCCCCTAAAAAGAAGGGGTATGCGGCTGGGAAGCCCCTTGTTAAGTTACGCCGGACTCGTCTAACCATGTCTGAGGTCTAAATGACCTGTTTTTAGGGGCTTTGACCTGCAAGGTCGGAATAATGTGTGGCTGTCGAGGCAGCCGCACATTCTTCGTGGTCGAGAGACACCTGGAGTTTTAAGAATATGCCACGTGGACCGGGCATTTTTAAGCGTAAGAGACGCGTAATGTGGTATTGCATTAAAGCGGGCGAAAGCTGCACGCCCCAGGAGTGCTTAAGGGCTACTGCTAAATGGGGCGATGGAGAGTGAGCTTTTCACGACGGAGGTTGTCGGATGAACCGAACATGACCTCTAGTGGTACAGAGCCTGTAAAATTGGCTAAGAAGGCCTGGCGTCACTTCTTTGAAGGAAGTGTTGCTATAGCAAATTTTGGTGGGTTCTATCCCCAGTCTGCGGACGGTGTCCTGGTATAGCAGGGGCCGTGCTGCGTGTTATCACGTGAAGTGAGTTCACTGTTTTGACTTCTGATGGGAACGTCTTTTGGTTTCTGGAGCGCTGCTTTTGGGTTTCGTCACTTTCACTTGGTGTGTCGAGCCCTTTGTGTTCAGCGTTAAGTCGGCCGGACTGCTTGAAGACCCAACAATCTCTGTGGGTATGGTTTGCAGGCTTCCCGGAGGTACCGTGTATTTGACACAGTCTATCCAGAATCTTGTTTAGGTTGGATAGCTCGTCACTGTTATCCTTTAGGGGCAGTGTTTTGTTGTTCGGCCGAGAGCTTTTGAATCCGGCGTTGACCGCCGTACTATTTGGCCCATTTTCCTTATTCCGGCGCTGATATTTTTTCCGTCGTGATCCCTGATTTCGGATGTACTCGGGTCGCTGGTGCTGCATCTAGCCAACCAGATATCTTCCCCCGCGCAAAAGCGGGTCATGAGACTTGTTAGTGCGGCCATTGTTCTTGCTTTTTCCTAGCCAAGGTGTCTGGCGAGCCATTCGTCTCGGACGTTGTGTTTAAAGGCTGCTAAGGCTTCAGCGTCCGGACAGTCGACTATTTGGTTCTTTTTAGTGAGGAACCTGTTCTAGAATTTGCGTGCTGATTCTCCGGGCTATTGAGTTATGTGACTTAAATCATCTGCATCTGGAGGCCGGACATAAGTCCCCTGAAAATTTGCTCAAAACGCATCCTCAAGCTCTTCCCAACTTCCAATCGTATTTTCTGGGAGGCTTTTAAGCCAATGCCACGCCGGACCTTTGAGCTTGAGGGGAAGGTATTTTATGGCATGGAGATCGTCTCCTCTTGCCATGTGTATGTGTAGGATATAATCCTCAATCCAGACTCCGGGGTCTGTTGTTCCGTCGTATGCCTCTATGTTTATGGGTTTAAATCCCTCTGGAAATCCATGATCCAGTACCTCGTCGGTAAAACATAGTGGGTGTGCGGCGCCCCTGTATTTGGGGGTGCCGTTGTCTTCAAATGCTCGGCTGGTTGTGTTACTTCCTGGAGTCTTCTTTTTTGGCCCATAAATAGATCTGACTGGATCGTCCTTCTTCTGAGGATCTTTATGCTGATCGTGTGCCGGTTTGTGTGCGGCGCCCCTTGTTGCTCTTGGCCTGTCATCTGGTCGTCTATCCGGCCAGGCGGCTTCTTTCTCTTTTGGCAGCGGGGGCTCTAAGGCCTCCTCGTCAAATTCGGGCAACAGCTTGCGCGGGTAGCTCTTTGTCTGGTGACTGGCGCCATGTTTATCTGCGCTGTTGAGTGCTTTGCTCCATCTCATTCTGAGTGCGTCCTCCGCTGTTATGAGCTTCCGCTTTTGCTTCTTTAAACTCCTTGCCGTGGCGACGAGCCTTTTATGAAGATTCGTATGCTTTGGTGATGTGAGATCATCTTCGCCAGGGATGGGTTGCATGGCCAGTTCATCATGTTCGGATGGCTGCTTGGTGGCACGTGCGTCGTCCACTGCTTCGCCCTGCTCTAAGGCCGGGTCCGTATGGGTGCTGTTTTGTTTGTTTGTTGGGGGAGTTGTCCTTCGCCACGTCCCGTTTTTCCTCATTATCGCTTCCTTTTGGAGTATCCACCATGTATACGTCGTGAGTTGGGGTGGCTTTCCAGTGCCCAGCAGGCGCTGGTTCTTGGTCATCTCCGGCATCGTCGTCCATACCATCGATGTCTTCGGAGTCGTAGTCTAGCATGTCGGTTAGATCATCGACAGTGGCTATCAAGTGGGCGGTGGGTGGGCTTTGAATTTCATCGTCATCCGCATCCCAACCGTCCTGGCCGCAGTCCGGCCAGGGTTCTCCTAATAATGAGAGATACCTTAACGAACTCAGGATGTCGCCAAAAGACGAGTGTTGAAAGATGCCTGCTGCGGTGAACTCCATGATCGGCGCCCAATCGGATTCGATCAGGGCGGGCGCGGGAGGTTCGGAGTCCGGCGAGGAGTCCGACACCTCGAAGTCACGACCTTTATGAGGGACAAAGTTAGTGTTCGGCTCTATCGCCGTAGAGGTTGCAGCCCCCGACGCGGTGTCTAGGCATCCATCCTCGATCCGCGGAGCTGGCTCTGAATTGAAGATCGTAGCGGTCTTGAGTGCAGCCTCCAAGGTAATGTCCGGCCGCAGAGCTAAATCATGCTCGCCGTGACAGTGCGGCACGCTCGGCTGTGGCTCGAACTCATCGAGGATCAAGTCCCCGCGGATGTCAACCGTGAAGTTCAAACTTCCAAACCTGACCTGACGGCCAGGGGCGTAGCCTTCGATCTACTCCAGTTGGCCAAGCAAGTCGGCCTGCAGTGCAAAGCCGCCGAATACGAAGATTTGTCCGGGGAGGAAGGCCTCACCCTGGACTACGTCGTTGATGATGATTGAAGAAGCCATCGAGCCTATCGGTGACGACACAGAGGAACTCTCAATGAAAGCACCAATGTCGGTGTCAAAACCGGCAGATCTCGGGTAGGGGGTCCCGAACTGTGCGTCTAGGCGGATGGTAACAGGAGACGAGGGACACGATGTTTTACCCAGGTTCGGGCCCTCTTGATGGAGGTAAAACCCTATGTCCTGCTTGATTAATATTGATAATGTGGGTTACAAGAGTAGATCTACCACGAGATCAAGGAGGCTAAACCCTAGAAGCTAGCCTATGGTATGATTGTTGTTCGTCCTATGGACTAAGGCCATCCGGTTTATATAGACACCGGAGAGGGCTAGGGTTACATAGAGTCGGTTACAAAGGTAGGATATCTACATATCCGTATCGCCAAGCTTGCCTTCCACACCAAGGAAAGTCCCATCCGGACACGGGACGAAGTCTTCAATCTTGTATCTTCATAGTCTTGGAGTCCGGCCGATGATGATAGTTTGGCTATCCGCACACCCCCTAGTCCGGAACTCCCTCAATGGGGGTCACAATCACAAAAGATTTACATGATAGTGTATTTGCATGTGAAAGTTCTATTCGTTATACTAACTAGTAAATGCTCACGTGCAACGCACGTGTAATCTTAATCCGGCTTAAGATATACCTGAATTTTCTTTAGAAAAGTAGCACGAAAAGAAATTATCTCGCTAACACCGCCAGTGGTGGGTCTATATCTTCCTACAAATGGGTTAAAATTTATACCAAATCCGATGTAGTTAATGGTACATGCAAGTAACCAGGGGAGGGGGCACATACCTTGTCATCAAGCCGTTAAAAGACAAATCCAAAAATCTAAACACAATTCATTCAAATCATATCAACCGATCCACTACCAAGCTGCTACCAAACATTCCATATCACTGTGTAACATAGTTGTTTCATAGCGCATCATCCAGGAGATGCACTAATTCCACAGCCATTGTCCCCTTCCACGTCCAATTAATTAGGCTAATGTCGCATAAGATACGATTCAGATCAACTCTATACATGCTAAAATAATACCCAAATAAGCTTGTAGAGTAGTCATGCATAAAGAAAAATATTCAACGGAAAGAGATGAAGGATGAAAAAGGATGGACCTCAATGTAGCCGAGCTGGTCGGAGTCAAGCTCCTGCATGATCAACACCATGTACTCCTCGATGCGCTGAAGGATCTTGGTAAGCCTGTTTGCAGATGCCGTTAGAGTGAGGACCTGACAACGCAAGAGAAATTTAGAAGCATTCAAATGACTGGTTCTGAACAATTAAGACAGTACGTAGCTTCTACTGTCATGACTCATGACAACATAACCCAAAGGCAATGAATCTAGCAGATGGGTGATATTACCTGTGAAAACCCAAGGAGAAGGAGATTGAGGTACACCAAGACTATCAATTTTTGTTGCAGCTTTTGCAGGTGTTCTGCTTTGTTGTCTTGGGACAGAGAGGCATACCCCCCTGCCCACTCTGTTTTTTGCATTGAACATTGCTCTCTGCAGGTTGATGAGAAGTACTCATAGAGCTTGAAGTTGTACTCGGTATCTATATTATTATACTGATTTTGTGCACACCTCGGTGGGATGGAAATAGTGATTCACGATCAGGAAACGAAACAAAACAATCATGAGTAGAGCATCCATGAACCAATGAAGTAAAGTTCTTGTGTTTAGGAATGTACCATTTTTGTGTGTGTTGGTTATATTCTCAAAGGTTCACGTTGCAGAGACAAAAGTAAAGAAGGATGGTCTTGAGATAGTTGTTGACAGTTGGCAGTAATAAGAGTTGCGAACTTCTTTTCAACACGTGCCTGACGGTGCTTCTGGAGGTATTTCGCCTTCTTATCATCAGACATTCGTGCATAACATCCTTGTTTGCCCTATGGCTTCCATTTTATATCATGCAGATTTTCATCCATGTGATTTTTATTCCCGGTTGGAGTCCTTTTTGTGAGGTCCCCAAACTGGGAGCAGGAGCAATTTGCTGATCGGGAATCACTATTTTCCATCTGACTGAGGTGTGCACAAAATTAGTATAATATGAGTCAGATTGGTAATGAAGCTTAAGTGTTGAATGTCTGCATTGGAATAACAAGCATTTTTCGGCTGGCTTTAGTTTTACACTGAAAAAGTGAAGCAACAGTACACTGAAAATATGAAACCTGAATCAGGCAGTGCACTGAAAATATGAAGTGTGAAGTAGTAGTACACTGAAAAAATTAAGCAGCAGAGATGAAAGAATTAGGGAACGAGTGCATGACGGCTGCGTGTTTGCAGGTGGCGCGTCCCGTGACTGTGCGAGTGGGGATGTGAACTGACGCCAGCCAGTCGGTGTAGGCGGCATCCCCGGCGGCCGGCCAGGAGGTGTATGAGGAGGCGGCATCCCCGCCCGCCGCACAGGCGATGTAGAAGGATGTGTTGTCCCCAACGGCCGGCCAGGAGGTGTATTAGGAGGTGACGTCCCATGCCCGCCTGCCTCCCAATCGATGTAGAAGGATGTGTTGTGCCCGACGGTCGACCAGGAGGCGGCGTCCCGCCGGCCGCCCAGGCGGTGTAGGAGGGAGGAGTCATCCACGATGACCGATGGCCGAGGTGGTCGAGGCGAAGCGATGTCCTTCAAGGTGCGGTGGCTCGGTGTGATGGGGGCGACGGCGTTAAGGTGCAGCGGGCAGAGGCAATTGGGGCGGAGTGAGGCGACCTCCCCGACGGTGCATGCATGCGGCAGTTAGTTTCCTATCGTGTGCGGGAGCTACTTTTCTTTCGTGGGAAAGGAATCAGGAGATGGAATTGTTTAACGCTAAACATGTTTAGTTGTTCACCATTAGGACAATAAAGACCGTTGGATTAGTGCTAATGAATGGTCAAGATTTGTTGGATCTTCCCCACTTGGTCTTTTTATATTGGTATAGATTATTCGTGAATTGCTTGTATGACCAATATTGTGATTGCCAAGCCTCAAAAGATTTCACTTTCTAAACCCAATGTGAAGCTACCACTAGGCATGATATGATTTCAACTTCTTGACATTCAGTTTATTCAACAATTTACTCATAGGATATAAGTGAAGCTCAAGAGTAAATGACAAACTACTCCAAAAAGATATAAGTGAAGATCATGCAAGTAGTTAAGTAAATAGATAGCTATGTAAGGGCTCTCTCTTATTTAAAAGTTTCAGATCTAAGTATTTTATTAAAACAACAAGAAAAAACAAAATAAAATGGCATTTCAAGAGTGGCACAACGCATGTGAAGAAGCAAAAACTTAGGCTCAACCAATACTAACCGATAATTTTGTGAAGAAGAAACGTGGGATGCCTACCGGGGCATCCCCAAGCTTAGATGCTTGGGACTTATTGAAATATTAGCTTGGCATGCCTTGGGCATCCCCAAGCTTGAACTTTTGTGTCTCCTTAATTCCTATGATATCACGGTTTCCCTAAATCTCAAAAACTTCATCCACACAAAACTCAACAAGAACTCGTGAGATAAGTTAGTATAAATCAGTGCAAAACCTTATCATTCTCTACTGTAGCAAATCACTAAAATTATTATTCAACATTGCATAATAAATTCCTGCATATTTAATACCCCTATCCTCAAATAGAATCAAAAAGCAAGCAAACATATGCAAACAATGCAAACTTAACAGCAATCTGCTAAAATAGTATAGTCTGTAAATAATGCAATATTCATCATACTTCTCTAACTCCAAATATTATGAGAAAAACACCACACTTTAGGAAATTTATCATAGGTTATTTTGCAAAACGTTTCAACAATTTATCATATTCTGACTTTTCTAGGAAATTTTTGCAATAGCGATAAACTTTCTGTTTTGAAACAGCAACATGTAAACTTGTAAAATAAGAATGGCAAAGGCTATCATAGCCACTTTTATTGAAATAAAAGATGCAAAATATTATTCTAAATAACATCATGCAAATCCTAAGAAAAGAAATTTACGCTCCAAGTAAAACTCATATCATGTGACGAATGAAAACATAGCTCCAAGTGAGGTTACCGATAATGTTAGAGACGAAAGAGGGGATGCCTTCCGAGGCATCCCCAAGCTTAGTTGCTTGGATCTTCCTTGAATATTACCTTGGGGTGCCTTGGGAATCCCCAAGCTTAGGGTATTGTCACTCTTTATTCTCCTCATATCGACGTCCCACCCAAAACTTGAAAACTTCAAACACACAAAACTTAACGGAACCTTGTGAGATAGGTTAGTATGATAAAGAGCAAAACATATCACTTTTGGTACTGTAAAAGACAAGATTCATAATTGTTTACACACAATTCCTACTTTAGCATATCATTTCCACAATTTATATTGAGCAATATAGGACATAGAAACAAGGAAACAAGCAAACCATGCATTGAAAACAGAATCTGTCAAAAACAGAACAGTCTGTAGTAATCTGTACTGAAACCATACTTCTGCTACTCCAAAAATTATGAACAAATTATGAACACGTGGGAAATTTTTATATTAATCTTCTGAAAAAAGAATCAACTCCAAAGAACTCTTCTGTTAAAAATGAGAGCTATTTTTTCGTGAGCACAAGAGTTTATGTTTTTCAACAAGATCAAATCAACTATCACCAAACATGATCCCAAAGTCTTTACTTGGCACTTTATTGAACCAAAGACAATAAAACATGATTACTACAATATCCTAATCATGTGAGCATACCAAAACAGTAGGTAAAAGTGTTGGGTTGTCTCCCAACAAGCGCTTTTCTTTAATGCCTTTTATGCTGGGCATGATGATTTCAATGATGCTCGCATAAAAGATATGAATTGAAACATAACAAGAGCATCATGAAGCATATGCCCAGCATATTTAAGTCTAACCCACTTCCTATGCATTGGGGTTTTGTGAGAAAACAGCTTATGGGAACAAGAATCAACTAGCATAGGAAGGCAAAACCAGTGCAACTTTAAAACAATCAACATATAGAGAAGATATTTGATATTATTGAGATATTTTCAGAGGCATCATGAATGCATTCAATAATATAACTATCACATACAGACCTCATTTCATGATGCACACGCATAGAATATTTATTACTCTTTATGGCATACATGTCATCATAATAATCATCAATCCAGTAGGAGGCTCCTCAAAAGTCCCATGCACCTACAAAAACAAACAAGAACCTCACAACCAACGCGATAAAGGGGTTGTCAATCCCTTCACGGTAACTTGCGAAAGTGAGATCTGATAGAGATAATAAGATAAGATAAATATTTTTCGTATTTTTATGATATAGATTGGAGAATAAAAGATGAAAATAAAAGTAGGTGGAAAACTTATATGATAAAAGATAGATCCGGGGGCCATAGGTTTCACTAGTGGCTTCTCTCGAGATAGCATAAGTGTTACGGTGGGTGAACAAATTATTGTCGAGCAATTGATACAAAAGTGCATAGTTATGAGATTATTTAGGCATGATCATGTATATAGGCATCATGTCCGTGACAAGTAGACCGATTCTTGCCTGCATCTACTATACTCCACACATCGACCGACTCCTTCCTACATCTAGAGTATTAAGTTCATAAGAACAGAGTAACGCATTAAGCAAGATGACATGATGTAGAGGGATAAACTCACGCAATATGATATAAACCCCATCTTTTTATCCTCGATGGCAACAATACAATACATGCCTTGCTGCCCCTGCTATCACTGGGAAAGGACACTTCAAGATTGAACCCAAAGCTAAGCACTTATCCTATTGCAAGAAAGATCAATCTAGTATGCCAAACCAAACTAATAATTAGAAGTGACTTGCAAAGATAACCAATCACACATAAAAGAATTCAGAGAAGATTCAACTATTTCTCATAGATAAACTTGATCATAAACCCACAAATTCATCGGATCTCGACAAACACACCGCAAAAAGAGTTACATCGGATAGATCTCCAAGAAGATCGAGGAGAACATTGTATTGAGATTCAAAGAGAGAGAAGAATCCATCTAGCTAATAACTATGGACCCGAAGGTCTGTAGTAAACTACTCACAACTCATCGGAGAGGCCTTGGAGATGATGTAGAGGCCCTCCGTAGTTGATTCCCCCTCCGGTGAAGTGTCGGCGAATGCTCCAAGATGGGATCTCGCGGACATAGAAGGTTGCGGCGGTGGAAATAGTTTTTCGTGGTGCTCCTGGATGTTTTCGGGGTACGTGGATATATACAGGAGGAAGAAGTATGTCGGTTGATGCTCGAGGGGCCCACGAGGGTGGGGACGCGCCCACCCCCTTAGGGCGCGCCGGGCACCCTCGTGGCCGCCTTCGCTGCTTGACATCCACTCCAAGTCTCTTGGATTGCGTTTGTTCCAAAAAAGATCGCTCCCGAAGGTTTCATTCCGTTTGAACTCCATTTGATATTCCTTTCCTTCGAAACACTGAAATAGGCTAAAAACAGCAATTCAGGCTGGGCCTCCGGTTAGTAGGTTAGTCCCAAAAATGATATAAAAGTGTAAAGTAAATCCCATAAACATCCAAAATGGGTAATATAGTAGCATGGAACAATCAAAAATTATTGATACGTTGGAGACGTATCAAACATCCCCAAGCTTAATTCATGATCATCCTCGAGTAGGTAAATGATGAAAACAGAATTTTTGATGTGGAATGCTACCTAGCATATTTCTTAATGTAATTTTCTTTATTGTGGCATGATTGTTCAGATCCAAGTGATTCAAGATAAAAGCTTATAAAACATAAAAATAGTAATACTTGAAGCATACTAACAAATAATCATGTCTTATCAAAATAGCATAGCCAAAGAAAGCTTATCCCTACAAAATCATATAGTTAGGCCATGCTTCATTTTCATCACACAAAATACTCCCATCATGCACAACCCCGGTTTTAGCCAAGCAATTGGTTCATACTTTTTAACGCACTTCAACTTTTTCAACTCTTACGCAATACATGACCACAAGCCATGGACATAGCACTATGTGTGGTATATGGTGGTAGTTGTGAAGACAAAAAGGGAGAAGATAGTCTCACATCAACTAGGCGTATCAACGGGCTATGGAGATGCCCATTAATAGATATCAATGTGAGTGAGTAGGGATTGCCATGCACCGGATGAACTAGAGCTATAAATATATGAAAGCTCAACAAAAGAAACTAAGTGGGTGTGCATCCAACTTGCTTGCTCATGAAGACCTAGGGCATTTTGAGGAAGCCCATCATTGGAATATACAAGGCAAGTTCTATAATGAAAAATTTCCACTAGTATATGAAAGTGACAACATAGGAGACTCTCTATCATGAAGATCATGGTGCTACTTTGAAGCACAAGTGTGGAAAAGAGATAGTAGCATTGTCCCTTCTCTCTTTTCTCTCATTTAATTTTTTTTCTTTTTTTTCTTTTTTTATTTGTTTGTCTTCTTTGGCCTCTTTTATTTTTTTGTAAAGTCCGAAGTCTCATCCCGACTTGTGGGTGAATCATAGTCTTCATCATACTTTCCTCACTTGGGACAATGCTCTAATAATGAAGATCAACACACTTTTATTGATTTACAACTCAAGAATTACAACTCAATACTTAGAACAAAATATGACTCTATGTGAATTCCTCTGGCGGTGTACCGGGATATGCAATGAATCAAGAGTAACATCTATGAAAAATTATGAAGGTGGCCTTGCCACAAATACGATTTCAACTACATGATCGTGCAAAGAGCAATATGACAATGATGGAACGTGTCACAATAAAAGGAACGGTGGAAAGTTGCATGGCAATATATCTCGAAATAGCTATGGAAATGCCATATAGGTAGGTATGGTGGCTGTTTTGAGGAAGGTAAATAATGGGTGCATGATACCGGCGAAGGTTGCGCGGCATAATAAAGGCTAGCAAAGTGGAAGGGTGAGTGTGCGTATATCCATGGACTCACATTAGTCATAAAGAACTCATATACTTATTGCAAAAGTCTACTTGCCCTCGAAGCAAAGTACTACTATGCATGCTCCTAGGGGAAGGGTTGGTAGGATTTAACCATCACGCGATCCCGACCTCCACTCATAAGGAAGACAATTAAAAGGGCACCCCATGCAACAAATTTGTCACACAACTTTTACCATACGTGCATGCTACAGGACTTGCCAACTTCAACACAAGTATTTCTCAATTTCATAATTACCCAACTAGCACGACTCTAACATTACCACCTTTATATCTCAAAACAATTACCAAGCATCAAATTGATCATAGTATTTAGTGCACTTTCTATGAAAGTTTTTATTATACCCAACTTGGATGCTCATCATTCTAAGACCAAATTTATAACCATAGCAAATACCATGCTGTTCTAAAAGACTCTCAAAATAATATAAGTGAAGCATGAGAGATCAACAATTTCTTCAAAATAAAGCCACCACCATGCTCTAGAAAATATAAGTGAAGCACATAGAGCAAAACTATCTAGCACAAAAGATTTAAGTGAAGCACATAGAGTATTCTTATAAATTCTAAATCATGTGGGTCTATCACAAAATGTGTGTACAGCAAGGATTATTGCGGTAAACTAAAAAGCAAAGACTCATATCATACAAGACGCTCCAAGCAAAACACATACCATGTGGCGAATAAAAATATAGCTCCAAGTAAAGTTACCGATAGACGAAGACGAAAGAGGGGATGCCTTCCGGGGCATCCCCAAGCTTAGGGTTTTGGTTGTCCTTGAATATCTTGGGTTGCCATGGGCATCCCCAATCTTAGGCTCTTGCCACTCCTTATTCCATAGTCAATCAAATCTTTACCCAAAACTTGAAAACTTCACAGCACAAAACTCAATAGGAAATCTCATAAGCTCCGTTAGTGCAAGAAAGAAAAACCACCACATAAGTTACTGCAATGAACTCATTATTTTTTTGTATTGGTGTTAAACCTACTGTATTCCAACTTCTCTATGGTTCAGACCCCCCGATACTAGCCATAGATGCATCAAAATAAGCAAACAACACACTAAAAACAGAATCTGTCAAAAACAGAACAGTCTGTAGAAATCTGTAACTTTCGAATACTTATGGAACTCTAAAAATCATAACAAAATAGGAAATCCTGGGAAATTTGTCTATTGATCTACAGAAAAAAGAATCAATGCAAAAGAACATTTCTGTGATTTATTAAAATTATTCTCGTGCACGCAAAAGTTTCTGTTTTTCAGCAGAATCAAATTAACTATCACCGTAGGTTATCCTATAGGTTCTACTTGGCACAAACACTAATTAAAACATAAAAAAACATCTAAAAAATAAGCTATATGAAATATTTATTTCTAAACATAAGCAAAAAAAGTAAGAAACAAAAATAAAATTGGGTTGCCTCCCAACAAGCGCTATCGTTTAACGCCCGTAGCTAGGCATAAAAGCGAATATAGATCTACGTGTTGCCATCTTTGGTATTCAATTCATAAGTGGCTCGCATAATAGATTCATAAGGTAATTTGACTTTCTTTCTAGGGCAGTGTTCCATGCCTTTCCTTAATGGAAATTGGAATCTAATATTCCCTTCCTTCATATCAATAATTGCACCAATCGTTCTAAGGAAAGGTCTACCAAGAATAATAGGACATGAAAGATTGCAATCTATATCAAGAAGGATAAAATGTACGGGCACATAAGTCCTATTTGCAATAATAAGAACATCATTGATCCTTCCCATAGGTTTCTTAATGGTAGAATCCGCAAGGTGCAAGTTTAAAGAGCAATCATCAAATTCATGGAAACCTAGCACATCACATAAAGTTTTCGGAATCGTGGAAACAATAGCACCCAAATCACACAAAGCATAGCATTCATGATCTTTAATTTTAAATTTTTTAGTAGGTTCCCACTCATCATAAAGTTTTCTAGGTATAGAAACTTCCAAATTAAGTTTTTCCTCATAAGATTGCATCAAAGCATCAACGATATGTTTGGTAAAAGCTTTATTTTGACTATAAGCATGAGGAGAATTCAACACGGATTGCAACAACGAAATACAATCTACTAAAGAACAATTATCATAATTAAATTCCATGAAATCCATAATAGTGGGTTTGATGCTATTTAAATTTTTGATCTCTCCAATCCCACTTTTACCAAATTTAGCATCAAGATCTAAAAACTCCGAATCATTGGGACGCCTTTTAACTAAAGTTGACTCATCTCCAGTCCCATCATTATCAAGATTCATATTGCAAAACAAAGATTTAATAGGAGACACATCAATAACTTTTATATCTTTATCATTATTTTTATGGAATCTAGAAGAACACGCTTTTACAAAGCAATCTTTCTTAGCACGCAACCTAGCAGTTCTTTCTTTGCACTCATCAATGGAAATTCTCATGGCTTTGAGAGACTCATTGATATCATGCTTAGGTGGAATAGATCTAAGTTTCAAAGAATCAACCTCAAGAGAGAGTCTATCAACATTCCTGGCCAATTCATCAACTTTAAGCAATTTTTCTTCAAGCAAAGCATTGATTTTTTTTTGAGAGATCATAAATTCTTTAACACTATTCTCAAAATCAGAGGGCATCTTATTAAAATTTCCATAAGAATTGTTGTAGGAATTACCATAATTATTAGAGGAATTACTAGGAAACGGCCTAGGATTAAAGTTTTCCCTATACGCGTTATTACTAAAATTATTCCTACCAACAAAATTCACATCCATAGATTCATTATTATTCTCAATTAAAGTAGACAAAGTCATATCATTATGATCAATAGGAGCACTCTTAGTAGCAAACAGTTTCATAAGTTCATCCATCTTTTGACTCAAACATTAATTTCTTCTATAGCATGAACTTTTTTACTTGTAGAAATGTCTGTGTGCCATTGAGAATAATTAATCATAATATTATCAAGGAGTTTTGTAGCTTCTCCTAAAGTAATTTCCATAAAAGTGCCTCCCGCGGCCGAATCTAAAAGATTTCTAGAAGCAAAATTCAATCTGGCATAAAAAATTTGTATGATCATCCATAAATTCAAACCATGAGTAGGGCAATTGTGAATCATTAATTTCATTCTTTCCTAAGATTGGGAAACATGCTCATGATCAAGTTGTTTAAAATTCATATATCTTTTCTAAGAGAGATAATCTTAGCGGGAGGAAAATACTTAGAGATAAAAGCATCTTTGCACTTATTCCATGTGTCAATACTATTTTTAGGCAAAGACAAAAACCAAGCTTTAGAACGATCTCTAAGAGAAAATGGAAATAACTTCAATTTAACAATATCAATATCCGTATCTTTCTTCTTTTGAATATCACACAAATCCACAAAGTTGTTTAGATGAGTAGCGACATCTTCACTAGGAAGGCCGGAGAATTGATCTCGCATAATAAGATTCAACAAAGCAGCATTAATTTCACAAGATTCAGCATCATTAAGAGGAGCAATCGGAGTGCTAAGGACATCATTATTATTAGTATTGGAAAAGTCACACAATTTGGTATTATCTTGAGCCATCGTGACAAGAAATCCAACACACAAGCGCACAAAAAGGCAAGCGAAAAAGAGAGAGACAAACGGAAAAGAGAGAGCGAATAAAACAGCAAGGGTGAAGTGGGGGAGAGGAAAACGAGAGGAAAATGGAAAATAATGTAATGCGAGGGAGATGAGTTTGTGATGGGTACTTGGTATGTCTTGACTTGAGCGAAGGACCTCCCCGGCAACGGTGCCAGAAATACTTCTTGCTACCTCTTGAGCATGGGTTGGTTTTTCCCTTGAAGAGGAAAGGGTGATGCAGCAAAGTAGCGTAAGTATTTCCCTCAGTTTTTGAGAACCAAGGTATCAATCCAGTAGGAGGCTCCTCAAAAGTCCCACGCACCTACACAAACAGACAAGAACCTCGCAACCAATGCGATAAAGGGGTTGTCAATCCCTTCACGGTAACTTGCAAAAGTGAGATCTAATAGAGATAATGAGATAAGATACATATTTTTGGTATTTTTATGATATAGATTGGAAAATAAAAGATGCAAATAAAAGTAGATGGAAAACTTATATGATAAAGGATAGACCTGGGGGGCCATAGGTTTCACTAGTGGCTTCTGTCAAGATAGCATAAGTGTTACAGTGGGTGAACAAATTACTGTCGATCAATTGATAGAAAATTGCATAGTTATGAGATTATCTAGGCATGATCATGTATATAGGCATCACATCCGTGATAAGTAGACCGGCTCCTGCCTGCATCTACTACTATTACTCCACACTTTGACCGACTCCTGCCTGCATCTAGAGTATTAAGTTCATAAGAACAGAGTAACGCATTAAGCATGATGACATGATGTAGAGGGATAAACTCAAGGAATATGATATAAACCACATCTTTTTATCCTCGATGGCAACAATACAATACATGTCTTGCTGCCCCTGCTGTCACTCGGAGAGGACACTGCAAGATTGAACCCAAAGCTAAGCACTTCTCCTATTGCAAGAAAGATCAATCTGGTAGGCCAATCCAAACTAATAATTCGAAGAGACTTGCAAAGATAACCAATCACACATAAAAGAATTCAGAGAAGATTCAATTATTTATCATAGATAAACTTGATCATAAACCCAAAATTCATCGGATCTCGACAAACACACAGCAAAAAGAGTTACATCGAATAGATCTCCAAGAAAATCGAGGCGAACATTGTTTGATTCACTTTCATGAGGTACAATGGTGATAGGAGCAATATTACTTGGGAGAGTCACCTTTTTACCTCTACTTTTTCTTATTTTCTTTTTCTTCTTCGCCACCTCACGTGTGGCTTTAATAATTTTTACCGAGCATCTTGTTGAACAAATTGATTGGATAGGAAGCTCCTCCTTGTTACCTGATTCATCATAAGAAACACTAGGAGGGTATTGGGATATATTTTACCTTTCATTAGTACTCTCTTCATATTCTATTAGTTTTCTTTTCTTTATATAGTTGGAAATATAAGGATTCTCAAAGCAATTTACCGCACAAAACATATAAATTTCCTCTATATCAAAATCAAGAACTCTCTCAAGGGCAAATTCTGGAATATCCTTAGTTATATGTTTCATTTCTTCATAGCCCAGAAGTAAGCTAAGTTCATTGTGATGCGCAAGGGAAATCAAGTCATCACAATTTTTGGACACAATTCGATCATGAAACAATTTGCATTGGGTATTTAAATGACCACGTTCATTGCAAAGTTCACAAGGATGGCTAGGAAAATTTAAATTTTCAGAACAAACATCTAGCCTCTCTTGCAACCATTCTCAAAGAAATTTATAAATACTTATGCCTCTTGCAAAAACTATCTTCCCTTTTTGGTGTGTGTGTGTGTGTGTGTGTGCACTCCCAATTTACTCCGCAAAAATTGGCATTCTTATAGGAGACATCATTATCATGGCAAGTGCACTCATCATTAGCATTTTGGATATTCAGAGAATTCACACTAACAACATTGCAATCATGCTCATCATTCATGCCAATCATTTTATTAAATTCTTCTTCTATCAATTGAGCACAATTTTCTGAATCATCATTTTCAAGAAAGATATTATAAAGATGATCAATAATATGATGCAACCTTAATTCCATTTTTTTGTAGCTTTCTTTTATAAACCAAACTAGTGATAAAACAAGAAACTAAAAGATTCAATTGCAAGATCTAAAGATATACCTTCAAGCGCTGACCTCCCCGGCAACGGCGCCAAAAAAGAGCTTGATGTCTACTACGCAACTTTATTCTTGTAGACACGTGTTAGGCCTCCAAGCGCAGAGTTTTGTAGGACAATAGCAATTTTCCCTCAAGTGAATGACCTAAGCTTTATCAATCCGTGAGAGGTGTAGGATGAAGATGGTCTCTCTCAAACGACCCTGCAACCAAGTACAATAAATCCCTTGTGTCCCCAACACACCCAATACAAAGGCAAATTGTATAGGTGCACTAGTTTGGCGAAGAGATGGTGATAAAAGTGTAATATGGATGGTAGAAATATATTTTTATAATCTGAATAAATAAAAACAGCAAGGTAGCAAATAGTAAACGGGCACAAAAATGGTGTTGCAATGCTTAAAAATGAGGCCTAGGGTCTGTACATTCGCTAGTGCAACCTCTCAACAATGCTAACATAGTTGGATCATATGATTATCCCTCAAAGTGCAATAAAGAATCACTCCCGAGTTCCTATTAGCGGAGAACAAAAGATAGGAATTGTTCACCTCAAAGCTATTCTTTCTGTTTGATCTATTCAATAGTTCATACTAAAATAAAACAAAGCTATTTTTTCCATTCAATCTATCCTAGAGTTCGTACTAGAATAACACCAAAGCAAATTCATATTCATAATACCCAATCCACACAAATAACTATAAAGAGACCGCAAAGTTTCCGTTGGAGAAAAACGTGCATCAACCCCTATGCATAGATTACCACAATATCATCGCAGGAATCCGCGAGTTGAATGCCATAACACATATCAAGTGAATCAATAAGATACCTCATTGTCACCTCAAGTATTCATATTGCAAGACATATATCATGTGTTCTCATCTTTGAATATTCAATCCGACAAGACAAAACTTGGAAGGGTAAAGATTCAATTCATCATAATAAGAGTATAGCGGGGAGAAACATCATATGATATGACTATATTTACAAAGACAATGATATAAATCACGAGAGAGAGAGAGAGAGAGAGAGATCAAACACATAGCTACTGGTACAAACCCTCAGCCTCGAGGGTGGACTACTCCCTCCTCATCGCGGTGGCCGCCGGGATGATGAAGATGGCCACCAGAGATGGTTCCCCCCTCCGGCAGGGTGCTGGAACGGGGTCTGGATTGGATCTTGTGGACACAGAGGCCTTGCGGCGGCAGAACTACGGATCTAGGGCTACCCCCAAGGGTTTCGGAATATTTGGGAATTTAGAGTGCAAAGAAGGGGTGTGGGAGGCCACTGAGGTGGGCACAACCCACCTGGGCGTGCCTAGGGGCCCAAGCGTGCCTTGGTGGGTTGTGCCCCCCTCGGGGCACTCCCAGGTGCTTCTTTGGCCCATTGTTGTCTTCTGGTTCATAAAAAATCTCCAAAAATGCATGCAGTGTTTGGACTCGGTTTGATATTGATTTCCTATGATTTAAAAAACAAGCAAAAAACAACAACTGGCACTGGGCACTGGATCAATATGTTAGTCCCAAAAAATGATATAAAATTGTTATAAAATGATTGTAAAACATCCAAGAATGATAATAGATTAGCATGAATACTTCATAAATTATAGATATGTTGGAGATGGATCAATGACCAGTTGGGTTGTCGTGCAGCACGACGTTGCCAAATACAAAGAGTTGGTCGGGGAGAAAGAGGTCCCCAGGGCTGATGCCTTCTCTGATGATCAAGAGAGCCATTAGTCCTTTGGCAACCCAACTGAGGGAGTCCTGGATTAGGGGGTCCTCGGATGGCCGAACTATATACTTTGGCCGGACTGTTGGACTATGAAAATACAAGATTGAAGACTTCGTCCCGTGTCCGGGTGGGACTCTCCTTTGCGAGGAAGGCAAGCTTGGCAATTAGGATATGTAGATTTCCTTCTCTATAACCGACTCTGTGTAACCCTATCCCCCTCGGGTGTCTATAAAACCGGAGGGTTTAGTCCGTAGAACAACAATCATACCATTGGCTATCTTCTAGGGTTTAGCCTCTACGATCTCGTGGTAGATCAATGTGACACTCCAAAAAATTTGGTGGTTTGTGTTTTTTCAAAAGAGCCTTGCTTGGTTTGAAAGAAGGTCATTTAAACCCTTCCTAAAAACCATCTTCTAAGTTTGCCCTCTCAAAAATCCTTTTCTTGGATCTAGTTTATTTTAAAAAGAAAAACCCTTTTAGTTTTGGGTTTTTATTTGGTTTTGATCCCTACTAAATTTTACCGTGCCTCCTATGGTGAAATTTTCCCAAAACCTATCCTCCCACTCTACTGCAATCCAAACATTCTGTCCAAACAAATAAAATCCATTTTTAGATTTTAATCCAACCATTTCTCCTCCCAATATAAATCTGTCTTTTCTTTTGAGCCTAGGTGGATTACAAAGCAAGTACCCTAATGCTTTTGATTTTTGACCTCAACTCAACACCCTTGGATAGTCCTTTGTACCCACAACCCAGAACCATCTTGATCCACTCTCCTCCTGTTCAAATATTTCAAATTTCACTCACTGCAAGTTTGGACCAGATTTGCCAAATTTGGTGAAATTCATATCTACACCTCTCTAAAAATTCTACAAATATTCAGGCAGCCTCTAGATGCAATGAGAGGCCCCTCCACCAAAAACCAGCTCAAGGAAAAATCCCTACATGCCTAGATCATTCTGTCGAACACCTTGCATGCACTATTTCTGTCCATCTTCAGTTAAATTCAGAATTTCAGTGTCAATCTTCGTCAGAGTTCAGTCATGAAAGTGCGTTATGTCGACTAGAGGGGGGGTGAATAGGCGATTTTTATGAATTCTTCACTGAGGAATTTGCCGGTGAGGAAATTCCTTAGCGAAGAACTATTAGCAGCAGAATAAGTACTCAGAAGTAAGCATAACAGAATACAAGCATGGTCATCATGATGAAATGAAGACTAGCACAGAGTACAGAAAGCGTAATCACAGGATAACATAAGATGAAGACAAACAGACTGAAGAAATTGAACGGAGGAAATTGAGAAAGTCTTCAGTCAAAGTCTTCAAACACAGATATGAACAAACACTCAACACAGTAATGAGGAAATGAAAGGGTTGTGGAAATAGAACCAGTTAGGTTGGTGAAGATAATGATTTGGTAGACCAGTTCCAACTGCTGTCTCAGTTGTACGTCTGGTTGGAGCGGCTGAGTATTTAAACTCGAGGACACGCAGTCCCGGACACCCAGTCACTGAGCCGCAACTCAGGACACCCAGTCCTCACCGTATTCTCCTTGAACTAAGACCACGCAGGCCTCGTCCAATCACTCGTGGTAAGTCTTCAGGCGACTTCCAAACCTTCACAGACTTGGTCACTCGGCGATCCACAATTCCTCTTGGATGCTCTCGACCTTGACGCCTAACCGTCTGGAAGAAGCACAGTCTTCAAAGGTAACAAGCGTCGGATCCACGCAGGATCAATTTCTTCAGTGATGCTCAATCACTTTGGGTTTGGAGGTGTTTGGGTTTTTGGGATTTTCCTCACTCGATGATTTTCGCTCAAAGTCCTCGGAGGATGGGTTGCTCTCAAATGACAAGTGTCAAGTTCTCTCGGAGCAGCCAACCAGCTAGTGGTTGTAGGGGGCGGCTATTTATAGCCTAGGGAGCAGCCCGACATGATAAGACATAAATGCCCCTCAATGATATGACCGTTAGGTGGATAAGATATTTTGGGACAGCTGGCGCGCAGCACAGCAACGGTCGGAAATTTGACTCTCAAATTCCTCAGGGCTATCATGTTCCTCACTATGTAGGCAATCCGCACTGGCGAATTCCTAACACCTTAGTCAGAGCAAATTCATCAGTGACCAGAAGAACTTCGTCTCTGTCACTGAAGAAAGTGACTGAACTGTATGAGATTTCCAAAGGCTTCACTCGAAGGGATTGGTAGGTGTAGGATTTTGAGTTGAGCATCACATGGAAATTTTTCCTTAGTATTTCCTCAACCCCCTTTAACAGTACGGTGTTTCCTATGACTCAAGAAAGAGAAAATGAAACTACGAAAACAAAAGTCTTCACGCTTCATGTTCCACAAATGAATACCAAGTCTTCACGGATACACCAATTGCTTCACTTTCAAAGTCTTCAGAAAGTCTTCAGAATATCAAAGTCTTCAGTTGAAGAACTTCATTTTTAGGGGTCGACTTTCTCTGTAAATATCAAACTCCTCATAGACTTATAGACCTGTGTACACTCACAAATGCATTAGTCCCTTAACCTATAAGTCTTCAATACACCAAAATCACTAAGGGGCACTAGATGCACTTACAATCTCCCCCTTTTTGGTGATTGATGACAACATAGGTTATGTTTTCAACGGGGATAAACATATGAAGTGTATACACTGATATTGAGGAATTTGATTACAAGATATAGTAGAACTCCCCCTGAAGATGTGCATAGTGAGGAATTTGCTTTTGAAGCAATGCATATTTGAAGAGTTGAATCATGGAGATCTCCCCCTATATCTTGTAATTCATACATGCATTTGATATATAATATGAAGAATTTGAAATGCATGATGAAATATGGTGTCTGATGAGACTCAGCATGCGTGCAATGTAATTAACGAGGAATAAGCATGCAAAGCATAATGCAACAAAAGTATCAGCGCACCATTGGGTTTAAGATTACAACTCGATCCAAATAAAAGTTTTTGAAGAACGAGAGTTGTAACTTAAAAAATGCCCTTAATATAAACCCGCTTGAAGACTAACTCAGATTTCTCCCCCTTTGTCATCAAATGACCAAGAGGATTGAAACTGAGGACTAACGCCCCTGAAGAATTTCAAGTTGATGGAGGAGCGCCAGCATTGTCAGGGTTGTTTTTTGTAGCAGGGCCTGCCACAGTGTCGTCCAAATCTTCATACTCATCAGTCTCGCATGATGAAGAATAGGAGCTGGCCATCAAGGAAGGAACTTTGACCTTCTTGAATTTCTTCGGTGGAGATGCAGACCAGTCAAATTCTTCCTTGAGACCCATATTCTTCAGATCTACATCGCTGTAGACATGAGAGAGAACAGCCCAGGTACGGTTGAAGGTTTCATGGAGGTAGTATTGGTTTTTCTTCACTGCATTGTGTGTTGAGGTCATGTTGTGAAGAATTGAACCAAACTGACGGTTGACCCATTTGTGATTGCGATCAACCTCCTGATGAAGACTTAGGAGTAACTCACGATCAGTCATCACCCTGGGAGTTGTGGCTTGAGGATTTTGCTTGGCTGAGGTATTTGCGGCAGAGTCATGTGTGGCAGAATCGTCATTGGTAGAGTAAGATGTAGCCTTGCGAAATTGACCTTCCAATGGACGAATGCCTTCATCGATCACAGCAGCGGCCTTGCCTTTAGCATCAGCTGATGAAACTGTCCGTTTGAGGACTTCAATGGGAGGCACGTAGCTACCATGGTTCAGAGTGTCAGCCTTGTAATTCAGTGAAGATCTTTCCCTGATGAATCTCATAACCCAAGGAGCATAGGGCTTCAGCTTGAATGGTGACATAGCAATATTGGCCAGAGTCCTTATGAAGAAATCATGGAAGTTGACTGGAACGCCATGAATGATGTTGAAAAGCATATTCTTCATGATGCCAACGACTTCTTCATCATTTGAGTCGTGGCCTTTGATAGGACTCATTGTCTTTGTCAGAATTCGATAGATAGTCTGAGGCACATAGAGTAATTCCTTGACGAGGAATTTGGTTCGTGGGGCCTGCCTTGGCTTCAAAGGCTTCATCAGTACATGCATATAGTGATCTGACAGTTCTGGTTCATTGTAGATGCAACGAGGACCATCAAGTGGGGGACTGAGAGGAAGGACACGAAGCAATTAAGTTGCTGGTGCCTTGTAGTGAGTGTTTTCAGACATCCAGTCCAACACCCATGAATTGACATCTTCAGCGTCTCCGGTGATATGCAGTGTGGCGTAGAACTAAAGAATGAGTTCTTCATTCCAATCACAGATGTCAGTGCAGAAATTGAGTAATCCTGCATCGTGAAGAACACTAAGGACTGGCTCGAAGCATGGCAGAGATTCCATATCCACATGAGGAATATGTGCATGATCGAAGATTTTGTCCTTGTCAAATAGCACTGAGGAATAGAAGTTGGCTTGACTAGCAGTCCAGAAATGCCTCTTCCTTATGCGAGCAGAGTCATAGGGGTTGTAATCAGTGAAGAATACATGCTCGGAAAAGAAGTCTTCAGCCTTGAACTTTTGCTTGCTTGAGAACGAATTCTTCGGCTTGGGTAGAGGAGTGTCAGTGATTTGTAGCACAACCTCAGGAATCGCGAGCTCAGGTTCTTCAGGCTGAGGAATTTCTGGTTCCTCTTCTTGTGCAGCTTGGGGATCAGCAGCAGCAGGTTCATCAGCACTAGTGGCTGGAATTTCTTCATGCACAGAGAGAATGGGTTGAGTTTCTTCAGAGCCCATTTGAACTGTTGGTGCAGGGGACTGAGGAATCTGTTGTATCGGGGTGAAGAGAGGAGTATTGGGATGCTGACTTTCCCAAAAGTCATCATTCATCACAGGTGTGGTGCATCCAATATCCACATCTTTATCTTCAATTTCCTCAACACCAGCCTCTTCAGCTGTGAACTGAGGCATAGGTGAGGAAATGACTGGCGTTGAAGGGATTGCGTCCACTTCAATTTCTTCATCAATCTGCTCTAACGAAGCAGCAGAATGATTTTCTTCATCAGATCTGCTTGGGATCTTATAGTCTTCTCCAAAAGGAACGATTTCCTTCGATGACATGGAGGAAATTGGAACAGCATCAATAGGATTTTCAAGTGAGCTGGTCATTGGCTTCATTTTCTTCACAGCCGAAGAATTTGACGTAGCTGATGCCTTCCTTTTCTTCACTGCAGCTCGCTCTGCGGCCTTGGTCTTCTTCACCTCATAGGCAGAAGGAAGAATTGGAGTTGGTGTAGGCGCGGGAGGAGCTGAGGAATTTGGTTGATTTTCCTCAGGAGCAACTGATGCAGTTGCCCTGATCTCTTCAATTTCTTCAGGCGCACCACTAGTGGATGCCCTGGCAATTTCTTCAGTGGCTGGAATGGGATCATCAGCCCTGGAAATAGCATTTTCATCAGCAGCCTGAACTTCATCAGTGGTGCGGCATGTTCTTCAGTCGGCTGAGCTGAGGCTTTGGAGCAGCTATTGAGGACTTTGGTGGAGCTGTGGCAGTGTGAGGAATTTGTCGTGAGGGCATTGCTGAGGAACTTGGCCGTGAGGGCGCTGTTGGTGAAGCACTAGGCTTACGAGCAGGCTTCTTTGGCATTGATTTCCTCGGTTTGACCGAGGCCTCAGCAGCAGCAGCAGTGGCAGAATCCTCATTGAATTTCTTCACTGCCTCCTTGGCCTGTCTTGCCAATTTTGCTTGGCGCTTAGCCCATTCTTCAGGAAAGTCCTCACCACGTTTGATGCTTGTGGGGTCAGCGACTTGGCCAGGTTCCAATGGAGCTCTTGGGCATGGAGGATTTAAAGCGAATTTCTTCATGTACTTTGGAGTTACATATCTGTATTCCCTCCATTACCTTGCCCATCTCCGTTCAATCTTCGGAATGCGCACCTTGCGCTGATTTTTAGTTTCTTTGCCAAATTTTGCTTCATCAGGTGTGCAATAGCCAGCGTATATTTCATCAGGGATCTTGAAAGCAGTCATGACCTCAGGCTTCTTTCCTCCTTTCTGTGGTCTCTTACCATCTGCCATATTCTTCAGATGAGGAATTTGAACAATTTAACACTCTAAAGAAGTATGCAGTTTTTCTTCAAGGAACGCTGCAAATGAGTTAAGTTGATGAGAACCTAGTGATTCAGCAGCGGACATGAGTACCTGTGAACAGAGTGTAGGTGCGAGGAATTTGAAGAGGTCATATGCGTTCTCAGAAGGTTTTTCAAAAAGACATGTTTTGAGGAATTTGATCAGATGAACCTTGAGGAATTTCACTAAGCGTTCTTTGTCTTAGGTTCCAGAGTTGTACAGATTGAAATCCACACAATTGAGAAATCTTAAAGAAAAATGATGCTTAGAAAAACTAATCAAGAGCATATAACGTGTGAGGTGTTCATGTGTGTGAAGATTTGAAGAATAAACACCTTTGAAGATTTTCAGGAAAGCTTGAGAATCAAGGCGAGTAATAAAAGTAACTTTTAATTACCCAAAGTGAAGAAAACGACGAACTGAGAAGAACAGATGGGAAGTTCGTCAGGTTAGATCTTCCTTGCCCTAACTCGGCGGAGGAAGACAGCTACGGCGGCGGCGGAGTGAAGATTTCCGCGGTCGGCGCGAGTACGACAGCGACGAGGTCGAGGCAGCGAAGCTCTTCCTCACCGGCAATGATGGAGTAGCGGCGGCGCTAGGGTTTGAGGAGCTCGAGTGAGAGAGAGAACGGTCGAGCAGAGTAAATGAAGTGAGGAAGGGGAGAGGGGTATTTATAGACACGGTGAAAACTGTTCGCCCGAAGATTTTGGGATGAACATGCCCCTCCCCTTTCTCCTTCACGCGACATGTGTCACCCACGCACTGTGTAGTGGAGATCGTGTACGATCGTGGGTGAATAGAATAATGCATCATGGGTTGCGGAACAGTTTGTGCGGCAAAACCGAAAATTTGGATAAGATTTGTTTTAAAGTTTCGTTCGCAATTTCTTCAGCTGACACGGACTCAGTGAAGATTTTGAACGAGTTTCAAATAGAATGCACATGAAGAGTTTGTGAATAGATTGGGTTGAGTATAGCATAGAGGGGGAAGGGTCCGATCACATTCACTTAGCACAAGAAGCAACTTGAAGAATTAGCTATAAGTGAATGTTGTAGAGGACATAAACTTATATATATATATATATATATATATATATATATATATATATATAGCCAATGAAGAAAAACGACAGAAACAGTGAAGATTTTGAAAAAGTTGAAGAATTTGAAAAACTGAAGAATTTCAAAACTGAGGAAAAACTCAAATTGAAGATTTTCAACTTTTTGTGGTGGCGTGACCCACCGTATAAGAATGATGATTTCAGACACCACGTACAATTGTCGTAGGGTTCTGAGAATCAAATTCTTCATTAATTTCTTCACACTTAGAGTGTTATTCTTCATTGATTGAAGAAAAACTTTTCTTCATGTGTTGCACATCTAAGTCATCAATTTTGCATAAGTGTTAGGATGTGTGTCCTTTTCAAAGAACATTCGAAGATTCTAAGATATTTAGGTCACACCGCAACTTGCTAAATCTCTTCTCATCCAAGGGCTTAGTGAAGATATCAGCTAGCTGTTCTTCAGTCTTCATGTCCTCGATGGAGATGTCGCCCTTCAACACATGATCACGAAGAAAATGATGAAGAATTTGAATGTGCTTTGTCTTCGAGTGCTGAACTGGGTTGTGAGCAATCTTGATGGCACTCTCATTGTCGCAGAGGATAGGCACATTCTTCACGTTGATGCCATAGTCCTTGAGTGTTTGCTTCATCCAAAGCAGTTGAGCACAACAAGAGCCAGCAACAATGTATTCAGCTTCCGCAGTGGACAGTGATATGCAGTTCTGTTTCTTCGAGGACCAACAGACCAAAGATCGTCCGAGGAAATGACAAGTGCCAGAAGTTGACTTGCGGTCCACACGATCACCAGCATAGTTAGAGTCAGAATATCCAATGAGATCAAAAACAGAGCCCTTGGGGTACCATAATCCTAGTGTTGGTGTGTGAGCTAGATATCGAAGAATATGCTTCACAGCCTTATGGTGTGATTCCTTCGGTGCAGCTTGAAATCGGGCACACATGCAAACACTAAGCATTATATCTAGCCTAGATGCACATAAGTACAGTAAAGAACCAATCATGGAGCGGTATACCTTGTGATCAAAGTCAATACCATTTTCATCAGTGCATAGATGGCCATTTGTGGGCATAGGAATTTTGATGCCTTTGCAATCTTGCATGCCGAATTTCCTCAGTACATCTTTGAGGTATTTCTCCTGAGATATGAATATGCCATTGCACTATTGACGAATTTGAAGACCTAAGAAGAATCTCAACTCTCCCATCATAGACATTTGATATTCTTCACTCATCATATATGCAAATTCATCACTATAACGTTGGTTAGTACAACCAAAGATAATATCATCAACATATATTTGGCACACAAACAGTTCACCATCATAAGATTTAGTAAAGAGAGTAGGGTCGAGTGAACCAGGTGTGAAGCCATTCTTCACGAAGAATTCCTTCAATGTATCATACCATGCCCGAGGGGCTTGCTTGAGGCCATAGAGGTCCTTATTAAGTCTGAAGACTTTGTCAGGATTCTTTGGATCCTCAAAACCTGGGGGTTGAGCAACGTATACTTCTTCCTCAAGCTTACCATTGAGGAATGCACTTTTCACATCCATTTGATATAAGATGATATCATGATGGTTAGAATAAGCAAGTAATATGCGAATAGCCTCAAGTCTAGCAATAGGAGCAAAAGTTTCATCGAAATCAATTCCTTCAACCTGTGTGTAGCCTTGAGCTACCAGTCGTGCCTTATTCCTCACCACAAGGCCATTTTCATCTTGCTTGTTGCGGTAGATCCACTTTGTGCCAATGATATTATGCTTGCAAGGATCTGGACGTTTGGCCAGTTCCCAGACATTGTTGAGCTCGAACTGATGTAATTCTTCTTGCATAGCCTGAATCCACTCCGGCTCCAGAAATGCTTCATCTACCTTAGTGGGCTCTGTGATAGAGACAAAAGCATAGTGCCCACAAAAGTTAGATAAATGTGAAGCTTTTGAGCGTGTGAGAGGACCTGGCGCTTCAATGTCATCGATGATCTTGTCAACTTGTACTTCTTTTGCAACGCGGGGATGAGCTGGTTGTCGCTGAGGAATTTGATCAGCATTTTCTTCAGCACCATTTTCTTCAGCATTATCTTCAGGTGCATCAGCTCGACGTTCTTCACGTACTGGAATGAATTCTTTAGCAAGTTCTTCAGTAGGAATGACATCCTCAGTTGCCTTTAACTTGATAGAATCCTCAGGTGCTGGTTCATCTAACACAGAAGGTAGGTGCTCTCTTTGCGAGCCATTAGTTTCATCGAACCGCACATCTACAGTTTCAACAACCTTGTGAAGAGCATTGTTGAAGACTTTGTAGGTGTGCGAGTCCTTTCTGTAACCAAGCATAAAACCTTCATGTGATTGGGTTTCTTGTCAGTGAGGAGTTCATAGGCCGTCTCCTTGAAGAATTTGTGAAGATATACTCTATTGATGATGTGGCACGCAGTATCAATTGCATCAATCCAAAAATGATGAGGCGTTTTGTATTCATCAAGCATAGTGCGAGCCATCTCAACAAGAGTTCTGTTCTTGCGCTCCACGACGCCATTCTGCTGAGGAGTATAGGGAGCAGATAACTCATGAGTAATACCAAGTTCATCAAGATAGTCATCAAGACCGGAATTCTTGAACTCAGTTCCATTGTCACTCCTGATGTGCTTGATCTTCACACCAAAGTTGGTTGAAGCCCTCGAGGAAAATCGTTTGAAGACTTCCTGCTCTTCATGTTTGTAAGTAACAATGTGTACCCATGTATATCGAGAGTAATCATCAACAATGACAAAACCATATAGAGATGCAGCATTAGTGACTGCTGAATAATGATTAGGTCCGAAGAGGTCCATGTGAAGCAATTCGAATGGATGAGTAGTGGTCATGATAGTCTTCGCTGCATGCTTGGCCTTGGTCATTTTTCCAGCTTCACAGGCTCCGCATAAGTGATCCTTGAGGAATTTGACATTCTCAATGCCAATGACATGCTTCTTCTTCGCAAGCGTGTGCAAATTCCTCATGCCTGCGTGACCAAGTCATCGATGCCATAGCCAGCCTTCTGAAGCTTTTGCAAGTAGACACACGGCTGGTTCTGGTCCTGTAGAGAAATCAACAATATACAAGTCTCCTCTCCTAAAGCCTTCGAAGACTTTGGAATTGTCAGCTTCCATAATCACAACACAGTGATACTTGCCAAAGACAACAACCATATCAAGATCACAAAGCATTGAGACTGACATGAGGTTGTATCCTAAGGACTCAACAAGCATGACTTTGTCCATGTGTTTATCCTTAGAGATCGCAACCTTACCAAGACCCAATACCTGACTTTTGCCTTTGTCAGCAAAGATGATGTGCTTCAGATGTGACGGTGATAAGGGAGCATCCATCAAAAGATTCTTGTCACCAGTCATGTGATTTGTACATCCACTATCGAGGACCCACTCAGTGGTTTTGGTTGATCATCCTGCAGATGAATTAGTGTAACTTACAATCTCATATGCTTCATCAATGAAGAATATGATATCAAGTTCATTAGATGAATTTCATCAAGCAGTAAACAGATATAGCAGTATGAGGACGTGTGAAATGAAAGTTCATTTCATCATGATTAGCCCGCGTCCTTTCAGGCAAATTTGTCACGTCCCCAGCAAATTCTTCAGACGTTAAGGCATGTCTGGAGACCTGACCCTGCAGAAAAGATTAGTTCTTTTTCTTCACCACCCACATCTGAAGGGGTGGCAAAGAGTCCATCACTCTGCGAGCACCATATAAGAAAGGTGGCATAGAGGCCAAACCATTTCGTTTCACATAAGAGGGGTTAGGGTAAGCATATGAATAAGCAGAGAAATTCTTCGAGGACTTATGAACATAATTATTTGAAGAATAATGTGCATATTCATAGCCCTTAGCTCTACCCTGGGAAATAGAAAGGTTAGCACGATGATTATCATATGAGGACTTTTATCCATTTGAGGAATTTGATCCACGTGAGGAATTTGGTCCATATGAGGACTTGGATCCATATGAAGAATTAGGTCCATATGAAGAGTTTGATCTGGGGTTCCTGTTCCTCACAGGTGGTGTCATGAGGACATTCACCTGAAGACTTTCAACATAACTTTTGGGAACCCAGATTTTCTTCATAGGGGAACCGTTCCTACAGTTAGTCCCAACATATCTAGCAAATACTTCACCATTCTAATTTTTGAAAAGTTTATAGTTGGAGTCAAATGACTCATCAGAAGAATGAGAAGATTCACATGTAAAGCCAGATAAGTTAGATGGATCAACTGGAGGTCCCTTTGCAGCAACCCATGAGGTTTTGGGGTACTGCTCAGGCTTCCAATATGTTCCATCAGCATTGAGTTTCCTCTCAAAGGCAATACCCTCTTTCCTAGGGTTTCTGTTGAGGATCTGCTTTTTGAGTACATCACAAAGAATCTGATGCCCTTTGAGGCTTTTGTACATGCCTGTTGTGTACAATTCCTTGAGCCCTGCATCGTCAGTGATACTAGCAATGTCCTCAGATGAGGAATTAGTGATAGCAGAGGCAGGTGAAGAATTTGTAACAGTTGAAGCATTTGAACATTCAGGTGAAGAATTAGCAGATTCACGTTCAATGCACTTTAAGCATGGAGGAACAAATTCTTCCTGAGAAGTGCTGATTTGTTGAGCTAGTAATGAATCGCGCTCCTTCTGAAGATCTTCATAACTCACTCTTAGCTTCTCAAGATCTTGCTTTCTTTGAAGAAATTCATAAGAAAGTTTCTCATGATCAGATAAGAGAGTGTTATGATGACTTTGAACGTTATCAAACCTAGACTGAAGTCTCTGAAGATTTTCAGTCAGGGCTTGAGTGCGATCCATTTCTTCACCCAACATATCATCACTTTTGTCTAGCATGTTTTGAACCTTTTCAAAAGCCATTTGTTGTTTTATAGCAATCTTAGCAAGTTTAGAGTAGTTGGGCTTGAGATCCTCATCAGATTCATTTTCACTAGATTCAGAGGAGGTGTATTTGAGTACCTTGGCACCTTTTGCCATGAAGCAATAGGTTGGAGCATAGTCATCATCATCTTCATCAGGCATGTCGGCGGCGTCAGTTTCTTCAGTGTTGAAGATGGACTTGCTAACGAAAGCAGTAGAGAAAGCCAGACTAGCCACACCAGATTCAGATTCTTAAGACTCCTCTTCCTCATGTTCCTCAGATTCAGCTTCAGAGTCCATTTCCTTGCCAATGAATGCCCGAGCCTTCTTGGAGCTGCTCTTCTTGTGAGATGAAGACTTCGAGGATTTTGATGACGAAGATTTTGACGATTTCTTCTTTTTCTTTGCATCATCAGAACTGTAATCCTTGTATTTCTTCTTCTTCAACTCCTTTTCCCACTGAGGACAATCTTGAATATAATGACCAGGTTTCTTGCATTTGTGGCACAGCCTTCTCTTATAGTCACTTGATGAGGAATCACTGCTTCTTGAGGATTTTCCAAAGCGACCACATCTTGAGAGCTTCTGGAATTTCTTCACGAACAGTGCTAGCTCCTGTCTCAATTCTTCAGGATCACCAAGGCTACTACCAGAATCCTCACATTCAGACTCAGACACAGCCTTGGCCTTCAGGGCACGTGGTTTGCCATAGCATGAACCATAGAGATCTCTCTTTTCAGCAAGCTGGAATTCGTGAGTATTTAGCCTTTCGAGGATATCGGCGGGATCAAGAGACTTGTAGTCATCCCGTTCTTGTATCATCAGACCCAGAGTATCAAATGAGGAATCAAGTGATCTCAAAAATTTCTTCACCACCTCATGGTCGGTGATGTCAGTGGCACCAAGCACCTGAAGCTCATTTGAGATGTCAGTGAGGCGATCGAAGGTTTGTTGAACATTTTCGTTGTCGAGTCTTTTGAAGCGGTTGAAGAGATTGCGAAGAACATCAACTCGAGAGTCATGCTGAGTTGAGACTCCTTCATTTACTTTGGACAGCCTGTCCCAGATGAGCTTGGCAGTTTCCAAAGCACTCACTCTTCCATACTGTCCTTTACTCAGATGGCCACATATGATATTCTTCGCTTGAGAATCGAGTTGCTTGAATATCTTCACATCGGTAGCGTTCAGTGAGGGTGTGACAGAGGGAACACCATTTTCCACAACATACTAGAGATCATTGTCAATTGCCTCGAGATGCATTCGCATCTTGTTTTTCCAGTAGGGGTAGTCCGTTCCATCAAAGGTAGGACACCCAGCCGAGACCTTGATCATACCTGCGGTCGACATAACTAAAACTCCAGGCGGTTAAACCAAAATCACACAGAACAAGGGAGTACCTTGCTCTGATACCAATTGAATGTGCATTATGTCGACTAGAGGGGGGGTGAATAGGCGATTTTTATGAATTCTTCACTGAGGAATTTGCCGGTGAGGAAATTCCTTAGTGAAGAACTATTAGCAGCGGAATAAGTACTCAGAAGTAAGCATAACAGAATACAAGCATGGTCATCATGATGAAATGAAGACTAGCACAGAGTACAGAAAGCGTAATCACAGGATAACATAAGATGAAGACAAACAGACTGAAGAAATTGAACTGAGGAAATTGAGAAAGTCTTCAGTCAAAGTCTTCAAACACAGATATGAACAAACACTCAACACAGTAATGAGGAAATGAAAGGGTTGAGGAAATAGAACCAGTTAGGTTGGTGAAGACAATGATTTGGTAGACTAGTTCCAACTGTTGTCTCAGTTGTAAGTCTGGTTGGAGCGGCTGAGTATTTAAACTCGAGGACACGCAGTCCCGGACACCCAGTCACTGAGCCGCAACTCAGGACACCCAGTCCTCATCGTATTCTCCTTGAACTAAGACCACGCAGGCCTCGTCCAATCACTCGTCGTAAGTCTTCAGGCGACTTCCAAACCTTCACAGACTTGGTCACTCGGCGATCCACAATTCCTCTTGGATGCTCTAGACCTTGTCGCCTAACCGTCTGGAAGAAGCACAGTCTTCAAAGGTAACAAGCGTCGGATCCACGCAGGATCAATTTCTTCAGTGATGCTCAATCACTTTGGGTTTGGAGGTGTTTGGGTTTTTGGGATTTTCCTCACTCGATGATTTTCTCTCAAAGTCCTCGGAGGATGGGTTTCTCTCAAATGACAAGTGTCAAGTTCTCTCAGAGCAGCCAACCAGCTAGTGGTTGTAGGGGGCGGCTATTTATAGCCTAGGGAGCAGCCCGATATGATAAGACATAAATGCCCCTCAATGATATGACCGTTAGGTGGATAAGATATTTTGGGACAGCTGGCGCGCAACACAGCAACGGTCGGAAATTTGACTCTCAAATTCCTCAGGGCTATCATGTTCCTCACTATGTAGGCAATCCGCGCTGGCGAATTCCTAACTCCTTAGTCAGAGCAAATTCATCAGTGACTAGAAGAACTTCGTCTCTATCACTGAAGAAAGTGACTGAACTGTATGAGATTTCCAAAGGCTTCACTCGAAGGGATTGGTAGGTGTAGGATTTTGAGTTGAGCATCACATGGAAATTTTTCCTTAGTATTTCCTCGACCCCCTTTAATAGTACGGTGTTTCTATGACTCAAGAAAGAGAAAATGAAACTACGAAAACAAAAGTCTTCACGCTTCATGTTCCACAAATGAATACCAAGTCTTCATGGATACACCAATTTCTTCACTTTCAAAGTCTTCAGAAAGTCTTCAGAATATCAAAGTCTTGAGTTGAAGAACTTCATTTTTAGTGGTCGACTTTCTCTGTAAATATCAAACTCCTCATAGACTTATAGACCTGTGTACACTCACAAACGCATTAGTCCCTTAACCTATAAGACTTCAATACACCAAAATCACTAAGGGGCACTAGATGCACTTACAAGTCACAAGCTCACAGTGCACTTGGCACGTAGCTCACGGCCTGGCTTGCTTGTCCGGAGCCTCTCACGCGCGCTTGGCGCCTTCCCGGCGTCGGTGGCACCCTGGCCCGCCTGCGCCGGCGTGTCTTGCGGCGGCCGTATCACCGTAGCGGCCGACAGGGAGAAAAACGGCGGCATAACGCCGTTCGGCGCCGCCCAAACCCCCTGGTGGCTCCGCGTGGCCGTTCCCTCGCCAGCGCACGCATGCAGCATCGTCGCCGTGGCGCGGCACATGCAGAGCGCGCTCCTTGCCGCCGACGGGCCCGCGCCGCCCCGTTCCGTCGAGCTCCCCCTAAACAACCCAATCCCGGCGCGGTTAGCATCTAAACGAAACCAGGGAACACCCACGACGACGCTCAACCCCTGAACCCTCCCGTGCAACCACTGCACTGCCATAATCATCTCGCCGGAGAACCCCGTTCTCGGCAACCACCTCGGGGCGGCTATATATAGCACCCTGAGCTTGCTCTCGCCCCCGCACGACTCCACCATCTCACTAGACCCCGCCCGGCCACTGAACGAGCCTCGAGGGGCCTTTCCTCCTCGACTCCGACCACCTGCGTCCGCCTCGGGCTCCGGTATCGTTCTCTCCGGTGAGAACTCCTCCGCCTCCCTACTTTCGACCGTAGCATCGTACCACCTCTAGTAAGATAACCCCCACCTCAATTTTGACCTCGCAGCTCTCTCCGGCGAGATCCACGACCACCCAAACCGTCGTCCGCTGGAGCAAGCATCGCCGCCGACGTGGTTCTCTCCGGCGACCACCACCACCTCCCATAGATGCGGAATGGCGCCCTAATCACAGAGGTACTCTCCGATCTCCCTGCCTCCCGTGGATCGCCGCCGGCGACCACCCCGGCTCTCGGGCGCCGACGAGCCTCGGCTGCCTCGTTTGAAAATTCAAATCTGACGGGTGGGACCCGCCCGTCAGCCTCTCTTGTGTTTTTTATTTGAATCATTACTGAAAGCGTACTCTGGCAAATACGCTTCCACTCTGAACCGTTTTTCTGAATTTTTTTTGCAAAGCCCCTGGAAGTTTTCTGTTTCATTACAGATGGGTCCTTGGGTTAAAACCCTTATAACTTTTTAACATAAAGGAATTTTTGAGTGATTCTTTTTCTGTACTCTTCAAATTTTCGTCTAGTTTTTTATCATTTTTATTTGAAAAAAATTTGGAACACTTTTCTGTACACTCACGGTATTTACGTTGCGTGCATATCTTTTCTTATACCGTAGATACCGGAGGAGGTGACGGAGCTGAAAACCTCGCACAGTTAGATTCCGACTACTCCGAACCAGGCAAGCATGTTTGAACTCTTGATATGATGAGTGTTGTTGCATGTTTGCATTTAGTATGATCATGGCATGTTTATGAACAACTCTTTGAATGTTATATTTCATATACATAATCGGAAGGTAGGTTTCGGTAAGCATTATGTTGTTGGATACATATTTGCATAGCCATGTGTTGGCATGAGGATGGGTAAGATGGCAGTGTTGTGACATGCTAGTCTTATGCCAGAGTATTTGACTTCCGTGTCATCATGACACAAATCACATTCCCATTCATTCCTTCCTATACTGTCACATGTTTTCCGAAAGGAATATGGCGTAGTAAGTTGCAAATCGTTTTCCTGGTACACACCAATAGAGAGGCCGGGGTGAGGGTTCCATGGCCCTGGATTAAATCCCGTCATCCGATCAGGGGGCATGGGTGTTTCCGGTTGGGACCGAGAGGGGGGCACCCCTTAGAGCGCGCGTATAGAAATTTTATCCCATGCTATTCGAGGTTGTGGCCTCCCCGTCTCAAAGTTTTTATTGGACGTTGTCCAGGGTGATTCCTGGCATCGTGAGGTGAAATGGGTGTGTACTAGTTAAATGTGTTTCTACTAAAATACCGTAAACGGAACTAGTCCTACGTGACTACAGAAATCCGTTGACTGTGGTCAGCTCATTCAAACTCTGCAGAGTCTCAAATCTTCAATTGTCTTGTACTTTGTTCAAGTAATATATTCATCTTGTCTTGCCAGGTACCAACCTCAGTGACAAAACTCCGGTGGGATTTATATGTAATGGATCCAGTTAAAAGATTATTCTTGTGGATGGACTAATCTTGTTATTTACATTTTGTAGAAGCCCTGTCTGTGATGTCGCTCAGACGTCCGACTGTGGTATTTCTTTTTAAGCCCTGTCTGTGATGTCGCTTAGACGTCCGACTGTGGTATTTCTTTTAAAGCCCGGTCTGTGATGTCGCTCAGACGTCCGACTGTGGTATTTCTTTTTAAGCCTTGTCTGTGATGTTGCTCAGATGTCTGACTGTGGTATTTCTTTTAAAGCCAGGTTTGTGATGTCGCTCAGACGTCCGACTT